>NC_041393.1:704909666-704935821 GCF_002162155.2 Triticum dicoccoides
CACCCCCCTCCACTCCCTTCTTCCCCTCGCCGCTACCGGAGACGGCCGCCGGGAAGCCTGCGCGGGCGCCGGTGAAGGTGGCGGCGAGGATCTCGGCGCTCCATCCCCTCTCGGAGGCCTGCGGTTCCTGGTGCGGCGGCCCCAACCGGAGAGGCGGCGTCGCCGGGCGGTGGGCGGCGTTCGCAGGGGTGCTGGCCAGTGTGCCTGGCCGCGCGGGCGGCGGGTGGCTGGTGGAATCCGGCCGCGGCGCGAAGATTCTTCGTCAGATTTGGAGGTTCGAAATCCCTTCCCGGCTACCTCTCTCTCGCCGTCGGCGGTGGCTTGTGATTTGCTCTCTGGCCCTGGCGTTGGTGCGAGTTGGTGGCCAGCTAGGGGACCGGGGGAAACCTTGGCCGGTCCGGCCGGTCCGGCGGCGGCAACGCCCAAGGGCGCTGCTTTCCTCCATGGGGGCGCAGCCGAGGTCCCCTGTTTCCACCCCGACCCACCCTGCCCGGGTGAAAACCTTATATCCTCTCGGATTTGGCGGCGGCGGCGCCTTGCGCGCCGTGACCTTGCTGGAGGCGCCGTTAGGGAGGCGGGATGCGGTCGGGAGGCGCTGCAGGTGAGGGACGGAGCTGCCTCCTCTTCATCGTCCGATTCCACGAAGCGTATTTCCACCTAGCTGGGCATGGACCGTGGCGGAGCGGCCGGCTAGGGATATCCCAAATTGAAGTGGCCACACTATGTCCACCTTCCGATGTGAGGGCGGCATTCTTCGAGCCCTAGGGTGAGCTCCTCGAAACCCCGACGATGCGGCGCCTACGAGCCATGGCGAGGGGGTAGGGTCCCTCTTCGGTGATTGAGATGGAAGATGTTGTTCCCCTTCTTCTCTAGGTGTTCCTGGAGCATGGCCATCTTTGAAGGTCGGATATGCCCTGCTTTGCTGCTCTGCTTTTCCTCATATGATCCTAGTGTGGAGTGCTCGGCCTTTGCAAGTTGTAATCTTAATTTCCTTTGCATTAGCTGCTTGTGGAGGTTGTAGTTAGCGTTTCAGTCCAGTGTTCCCATTGTATCCTTCTGACCGCTGTAATTTGGTTGTTTGCTGTAACTCCTGGCCGGCTGATGGCTTTGTTAATTCAAAGCCGGGCTCCTCGCGAGCCTTCGTTCTAAAAAAAAGAAATGGCACGGAGCATGCATGAACATGACCTGTATATATACTACTCCCTCTGTATCAAATTATTTATAGCTGGGAGAACTTGTATTAGTTTTCCCAGCTACAATTATTTCGACACAGAGGTAGTATGTGCCGGCTAGCTGTGCAAATTGCGGATCCGAGCTTTTGCATGCCGTGGGCGAATGTATCACCAAACCATGTGCCCGGCTCCGGCGATGGAGGGCGATGACGGCGGCACGCCTTCGGCTTGCTTCAGTGCTTGTAGTCGTCTAGGTGGTCTATGATTCTGGATGTAATTTTTATTTCTGGTATTCATTGTACTGCCATGATTGAAGATGAATAGATTGGAAGTTTTTTCGAAAAAAAGTCTCACCGGATTACTAATCGGCCTGGCGCGCGTGCGGAGACCGAAAGAGACGGTCGGGACTCGGGACGCCGTACGCAGCAACGAGAAGCCCCGAGATGGGTGGCAGCCGAGCCATGCATGGAGCCCCGTACCGACACCACGTCGTTTTCACCGCGGCGGCGGCGCCCGCCTTGGTCAGACGCCGGGATAATTATTGTTCTTACAAAACCGCTAATTAGTTACTTAATCTGTCTGCATTGCTATCTGCTCAGCTTACGCAGCTGTTTCGTGCGTACGTGACTGGATAATTAACATAGTTGTACATTACGTGACTGGATAATCAACAGATAATAATGTTGTTTACGTGTCCGGCTGTCGGTCCTCTGCTTCGCAAAATAATTAACTCCAATAGAGTACTGACTAGCTACCAGCAATGCGGGCATTCCCGGGCGCCCCATATCCGTCTTATATTTGGGCTGGATATGAGGGGTGTCCGTCAACCCGGACGTTTGGGGCCCATTTAAGGAGCCCCTTTGCGTTGAAAATCGTGACCGGTCAATAACCGGGCGGTTCGTCCGAGTGTATGAGGTGAATTTGAGGTGCTCGGCTGTAGATGCTCTAACTGATCGAATGTTCGATGTTCATGATGCATGCCAAGTCTCTCCAGAAGCAAGAATTGTAAAATTCAAACGAACTTAGTTCAGCGTGGACGGTTGACTTTTCGTGCAGACTTTTTCATACATACTCTGGGTCGGTTTCAACGGTACGCAGCTGCTAGTGACCCCTTGAGAGTTGAGTGCTAGGAGGTACTACCTCCATCCGGAAATACTTGTCATCAAAATGGATAAAAGAAGATGTATCTAGATGTATTTTAGTTTGAGATATATCACCTTTCACCTATTTTGATGACAAGTATTTTCGGACGGAGGGAGTACATGCAGTAGCCTCTTCCACGGGTCAACGCCAGGACATGGCTGGAAGGTGGAAACGGTTTCTCATGGGTTTGGCCACTTGCACGATGACTTTCTTACGTTTCCTTACTTGCCGTGCCCATGCATGCAGATGCAGGTCATGGCGGCACTAATCGATTGCAACACGTTTGATTTGGGACTAGCTTGAAGGTCGACTAATTTTAAATGTCAACGGCGTTCATCTAAAGCAGTAGAAAATCGCAAACACGAAAGACAGCCGGAGATGCAGTTGCTGCCTGCACGCGGAACTCGATGGGGTCGGATGGGGGCATGCGGCCGGTGACGTCGCCTCGCTGGTGGTGGAGTGGGACTTTTTTTTTTCGGGGCTTGGCCATTGCCTGCCGGCAGCCTTGTGGAGTCCACTTCTCACGATCCGGTGGCCGACCGGCGACTTGTCGCGGACCTTGACCCGTGCGAATCCATGTTCTACTAATTTGCCAATCTTTCGTGTGCGAGATTCATGCATGCAAGTGTTAAATGAGTCACTAATTTGCTCGTGGTGGTCTCCCTCAGGGGCGAATCTACGTAAGAGGTTGTGGGGGCGAATGCCCCCACTCGATTTTTTGGCCCATGTATACCAGGCCTAATATGCATATCGTTGCCCCCGCTCAGCCCAGGCTATTTGCCCCCACTCCTTAATTTTTCGGTTATGTAAAGCCCATCCGCCCATGTGTGAGTTGCAGCCCATGTAGAAAGAATACGAAGCAGGCAGATGCATACGGGCAGGGGAGGTCCTAACCGGCGCTCTCAGCGCCGGTTTTGATTACGGGCGCTCGAAGGTGCTTCTACTGGGCCAGCCCAGCATTACTTCGTTCGCTGGCGGGCAACGCAGAAAAATTAAGCCAAAAAAGAAGCGAGCTGCAGGATCGAACTCGCGCCGTAATTGTAACGTACAAGTATGGTTAACCACCACACCAACTTGGAACTAGCGACTAAATGAACAAAAAAGTTGATCAAACTTTTAAAAACATCAACATTTATGGAAAAATAAACAAAAAAGTTGATCAAACTTTTAAAAACATTAACATTTATGGAAAAATGAACAAATAAGTTGAAATTTCAAAAGATGAACGATTTTTAAATATACAATGCACATTTTGTGATAAACGCTGAACAGTTTTTAAATACACACTGAACATTTTTTTATGTATGCTGAACAAATATTTAAATACACATTGAACATTTTTGTGGCATACGCTGAACAATTCATAAATATGCATTGAACATTGTTGTGAATATATGTTGAACAATTTTAATATACCCAATGAACATTTTCTTAAATATGTTGAACATTTTATTAAATATACGATGAACATTTTTGTATATAAATATGCAATGAACTGTGTATAATACACGAAAAAGAAACAAAAACTTCGTTGAATTTGAAAAGAAGTTCACCGAGTTCCAAAAAAACATCGAGTTTGAAAAAAAAGTTGATTGAAATTGAAAAAAAGTTCATTAAGTTTGAAAAAAGTTCATCGAGTTTGAAAAAAGTTCATCGAATTTGAAATAGGTTCATCAAATTTGAGAAAAGTTCATCAAATTCAAAAAACGTTCATCGAATTTGAAAAAAAGTTCATCAAATTTTAAAATAGTTCATCAACTTTCAAGAAGAGTTCATAGATTTTGAAAAATAGTTCATGCATTTTGCAAAAGAGAAAAAAAACGAACTAAACCTTCAAAAGAAAGGAACAAGAAAAAAAATGAGGAAAGAACAAAAGAACGTAGAAGATGTAATTAGCAACATCAGGTCTCTATGGCGGGTTGGTAAGTGTTGCTTGGAATCAGTGAAGACGTTGTGGGTTCGAATCCCTATCGGGCGTTTCCTTTTTTGCTCCTATAAAGCAGGAAATAATATGAGAAGATGGGCCGAGCCCAAGTCGCTTGAGGGGTATGCGCCGGATTGCGAAATGGCTGTAAACGGGCGCTGAGGGCGCCGTTTAGGAATTACCTACGGGCAGTTGCTTGCCAAATCGCTAGAAACCTATGCGCCGCCGCCTGGCTCCTGACTAATCTGCTGCTCATGCATGCGACCGCCGTGGCAAGCCGAAGCTGTCGACGCCTGTAACTCTAAGCTACCTACAGGCCGTCCCTCCGACTGTCAACCTTGATCTGCACCATGCACTCCGGCTGGCCGGCCGGGTCGCCGTCCCTAAGGAAAAACAATACGTGCGCCGCTCATCAATCTTTCAATCAAGGTAAGCCCTAGGTTCAGTTCTCATTTTTATCTTCTAATTTCCATATTTTCAGTCTATTCTGATTCCAGGTTTAAAAGGTACAAATTGGTAATTAGGTTGATTGAATCTTGCTATATGTAATAATTTCATATGAATAAGTTTGAGCACATGGGAGCAGAATAAAAACTCTGGACTACAGTAATATTATGTCTTCATGTACTTCAATTTATTTAGAAAGCTAATGAACAGATTTTTTTGGAAAATCCGCAACTGGTAGTAGGCTTACAACACTCAATCTGAACAAGCTAATTACCATCCATCTAAAAGGAAGATAGTAGATTTTAATATCGATTATCTTAACGGAAGGTAGTGTGCTCAAGCTTATATTTTTAGCAATCTACGTTTACATTCTCTCTTTACATTTAAACACTTCTATTTTTCCTGCAGCGTGAAGGCTAGAATTCACGGACGTACCAACAAAAAGGAACGGCATATTCATATTTCTCCAGTTACGGTACCTAAAGTGGTTAGCTTACTTTTATTTTGGCAATGATTTTTTTCATTATTATGTGCGTGATCATGTGATTTTTTTTTTGCTTCTTTCACACAATATGCATGCTTTGTGTGGTTAGTTTCTTACATGATCTAGCCATTAGTTCGTATACACTTTTCTGAAGAAAAAAAATCCTAAACCTCTTTGCCCCCTCTCATGTTTCATCCTGGCTCCCCCCTGGTCTCCCTGATACTCCTCCACAAGTGAGTTGGAAACCGGACGGTTCCTTTGTCCGAGCAAGATTTTTAGTTGGTTCACCCAATATTTACCCACTGGGCCACTGGTAGATGACAAGATTGAGGGACTCCTTGGCCTGTCCGAGCTATATAGCCGAGCGATCCAGCACGTGCCAGAGTAAAAGTATACGGTACTCCTTGGCCTGACCATTGTGCTTGGCTATAGAGACCGATTCGTAAAGTTCATTGATGGACGAGCACATGAACTATTCCCGTCGACGAATCTCCAGCTCGTAGAAAAGAAGCGACTGATCAAAAAGAAGAAGAAGAAGAAGCGAGGCGAGATCCACGTCCGAGATTCAGATGAAGACTTGGTTAACTTACGAACCTACCTGTGGTTGGATGGTTAGAGGGACTGTGGTATCCACAACCCATCAGGGTTCAAATCCTGATGCTCGTAATTATTCCTGGATTTATCTAAGGATTTCCGGCGATGCGCATTTAATGGAATGAGACGTTCCCGTCGACGACGAGGTGCCTAGATGACTACGTAAATTTTAAGATGATATGTCAACTCAGTCTTTCAGAGGTGCTCATGGGGGTAGGATGTGTGTGTGTGCATTCATAGGAGTGAGTGTATGCGCGTGTATAAAAGCGCTTGTATCTGTCCTGATGTTAAAAAAAAAAAGACTTGGTTAACTTCTCACAGGGCTGACGATGCGGATAGGACGGATAGAGGGTCAACCGGTCAAGACAGAATGGAAACTAATTTCTCGGAATCATTTAATCACGGAAATCTTTTACGGCACGGGCAGCGTATGCCACAAGGGGAGGACAATCGTGGGAGCGTGCATTCACAGGGCCGCCGATCGTTAACTTCCAGACAGATTCAACCCGTGTGTTCAACATGCTTTCCCCCACCGACGGCGGCGCGCGGCAGGTGCCTAGCATGGTGGACGCCGGCCGGCCAAGGTTACAAAAATTAATCAGTTTGTTTTGCTCTTTGCTTGCGCATACAGAGGTGTATCATTTTGACGATCAATGAAACGGCGCTCATATGGGTTGGTAGAACTAGTGCATTTCTCGGATGCACTAGTCCATTTTTTAGCATGTGGTATCTTTCGTCCATGGATGCACTAGTTGCGAACTAAATTGTGATTAGATGGTTAGAGGGACAGTGGTATCCCAGTCCACTAGGGTTTAAGTCATGTTGCATGCATTATGTCTGGTTTTATTTCAAGATTTTCGGTGATGGACTTTCAGTGGAGGAGACGTTCCCGTCGACGACGAGACGCCTACGGTGACTTCGTAATCTTGACATGCCGAATCAGTCTCTCGAAGGTGCTCATAGGGAAAGGTGTGCGTGCGTGTATGCATTCATAGGAGTGAGTGTATGCGTGTATGTATGTGTACTGGGTTAAAAAAAGACCATGCATGCACCAGCTGGCATAATTGTGGAGGTTTTTTGTTTCTTCATTTTTCTTTTCTGCGGCATTGATCATTAATTTACGTTTGGCCGATTCAGGAAGATGTTACGCGTTGGTGGCCATTGGAGCATGTCTCTCCTTGCAAAATACTCTCTCCGTTTTTACTTACTCTGCATATTAGATTTGACTAAAGTCAAACTTTATAAAGTTTGACCAAATATATAGAAAAGAATATATCTCTTTATCATAACAAATCTATATGATGTGAAAGTAAATTCAATAATAAATCTAATGATATTGATTTGTTATTATATATGTTAATATTTTTGTTTACTTTTTTAAGTTTACGAAGTTTGACTTTGACCAAAGCTAATATACGAAGTAAATAAAAACAGAGGAAGTATTTAGTAGTCATGCATGCATCATGCATATATTCTTAAGAATTTCTTCTGAATTAAGAGATCTTGACGGAAAGCTAATTTCACTTATTTGAAGCTTTCTTGGACCCTTTTAATTAGAGTAAATTACATCTATGGTACCTGTACTTGATCCTAGGGTTCACTTTTGTCACTGTATTCAGGAAAGGTCAAAATACGGTCACTGAGGTGGCCATGACGTGCCACTCTACGGTCATCAGTACCGTATCCACTGTATCTCACTGAGTGGCAAATACACCTCTCTCTACTAGCACTCCTCTCTGAAATTACGTCGAACATCTTATCCGCATTCGCTGTTGCACCTCAAGCCCAGCTCCCGCCCCTGCCATAGCTCCCCAGCGCCGCGTTCTAGAGCTCCCGAAGCCTCATGTGGTCCATGAACGATACTAAGCTGGTTTCCTAGACCATTACACACGGAATCCCACCCTCCTGTGCCACACCCAACTTGAAGTTCATCAGCATCGTTGGCCGACTGTCGGCGCCATGTTTGCAAGTGCACGGAACGGGTGCGTGCGTGGCCAATCGGCCGAAGAAGGCGGCAGCGGCGGCGGAGCAAGCCCTGGTGGCGGACGTGCCCGTGTGGACCGTGTGTGTGCGTGAGTCAGCCGTGTGTGCGCGTGTGTGGGTTCAGGGGAGTGGACCGCATCGGGCACGCGGAGTGGCCGCGGCGATCGCGTGTGTGCGCGATGGGCGTACGCGAGCCGAAGCGCGCGGGACGTGGCGAGTGGGAGAGTGGGTACGTTTGGGCGCGGCCTGGCGTGTCAGAGCCCGCGGGTATAAGACCCTCTCCCCCTGCTCAATGTGAAAAATAGAAAAGCCATTCATGCGGCGGGGGTGTTTGAGCGGCCGGAAAACTTTTGTGTCCTTCTTCCTCCTCTCCGGCCGTGTCTACGGTGATCGCCGTCGTGCACTAGGGCTAGCTGCGCCAACACACGCGAGGGGAACCGGGCTTTCCAGGAGGCGGCTGAGGTGCGATCCGACCTCGTAGTCATCTCGGAGCATGTCGAAGAAAGCGAGCTCGTCCGGGTGCAGCGCGCCACCGTATTGTTCGACGAAGAGCGGGGCGTCGCACGAGAGGAGCTCAAGTAGGGCAGTCTTCCGCCTTCACAGGGACGGCGCGGCACGAAGAAAGGCGGTGTCGAAGTAGAGGTTGTTGACAGAAGAGAGCCAAGCAGCCATGTGGTACATCTCGCGGTAGCCAGTGCTCAGGTTCATTCATCGGATGCGAAAAAGGCATGAGAAGGATGAGCTTGCCACGTAAGCAAGTCAACCGTTATGACAGTTCAACATATACCACATCAGTGAAATACGTTGCATACGGTAGCGGTGACCGTAGAGTGACACATTTACGCAATCTCACTGACCGTATTCTGGCACTTCGTGAATACAGTGATGAAAGTGAACCCTAGTGTCAAGTTTGAGTACTATAGATGTAATTTACTCTTTTAATTGGCTAGTAAAGTAGTACTACTAGTACTACGCATCTAGAGTTGCCTTGACGTGTGCCTAAAAAAAGTTTGTAAGAAAAGAGAGTAGCCATGACAATTGACCTTTCTGGGCAGACTTCTCAACGGCCTTTATCCATTCGACTCGAAGTCTACACAACCAGGGGCGGAGCTGGAGCACAAGTCACCCTGATGCACCACCTTAACATGGTGTAAATTTTGTAAGCAACATTTTAAGTAAAGGTATATTTTGTAACTTCTAGTCTAGATTATCCGACATAATAAGACGATGGTGTATAAATTCAACTGTTACTAATTAAAATTCTATATAACTATAAGGATGGATGAAAGGACAAATTTACTTGGAAAAGATGTCTCTTGATTACCTTCCAATAGATTTGCTTTCTTGAGCATCGGTGACCTTTTTCATCACTGAAGATTTCATCACCAAGCTGATTGCACAAGTATATTCTTCAAATTAGGATGGTAAAGTTCTGTTAATTTCTTCTTGCCTGGATTATACTAAATCTAGTCTTCTTCCCAAATTACATCTTCCAGAGATTTCAAAATAGTGATTTTCTTTTGTGAAAAACCCTGTCCATAGGATATCTGCATTTAACAAACAAAATTTTGAAAAGTTACATGTATGACATGGAAAATTGTAAGTTAAAACCCGACATGGAAAATTGCAAGTTAAAACCCTAAACGATTCACATGTTTTGCCAAAACTCGTATATATGAACAGAGTTTGATTTATCTCGATTCAAGTTAATGCAAAACCTGACTAAAATTGATAACCATTAGTTGTAGAAGTACTTGGAAACATTGACAAAGGCAAGGGCGCTGCTAGGAGGAAATTAGGATATGTTCTAACCTGTAGATGGCAATAGAGCAAAAAGAGTAGGAGTGTCGGCGTAGTTGCAGCAATCAAGGGATCGGTAACCTATGCATCTGGGCGTTGCGTCAGATTTACGGTGTTGGCGTCGTGCCGATCGCCGGCAGCTCTCGCGTCTGCGTGTGCGGCGTGCTCAGTGGGTACTGCCACCATTGGAGCGTCTGTGGGGAACTAGGGATTGGGATTTGGGAGCCTATCAGACATGGGGAACCATCGATCGACCAACGCACGTATGGGCTGCGAACGCGAGATGCTGAGCGAAGTGGGCCTGGGCTGGGAGCGGGCGAGTAGATAGATCCTCGGTTGGAATTTCGTACCCTGATGCACCGGACACTGCCGTACCTGATGCACAGGCCTTCTATAGATAGCACGTACGAGTAAAATTTAATTCGGACCGTGATGCCTGTGCATCAGGGTAGGCCCATTGGGCTCCGCCCCTGTGCGTGTATGCATTCATAGGAGTGAGTGTATGCGTGTATGTATGTGTACTGGGTTAAAAAAAGACCATGCATGCACCAGCTGGCATAATTGTGGAGGTTTTTTGTTTCTTCATTTTTCTTTTCTGCGGCATTGATCATTAATTTACGTTTGGCCGATTCAGGAAGATGTTACGCGTTGGTGGCCATTGGAGCATGTCTCTCCTTGCAAAATACTCTCTCCGTTTTTACTTACTCTGCATATTAGATTTGACTAAAGTCAAACTTTATAAAGTTTGACCAAATATATAGAAAAGAATATATCTCTTTATCATAACAAATCTATATGATGTGAAAGTAAATTCAATAATAAATTTAATGATATTGATTTGTTATTATATATGTTAATATTTTTGTTTACTTTTTTAAGTTTACGAAGTTTGACTTTGACCAAAGCTAATATACGAAGTAAATAAAAACAGAGGAAGTATTTAGTAGTCATGCATGCATCATGCATATATTCTTAAGAATTTCTTCTGAATTAAGAGATCTTGACGGAAAGCTAATTTCACTTATTTGAAGCTTTCTTGGACCCTTTTAATTAGAGTAAATTACATCTATGGTACCTGTACTTGATCCTAGGGTTCACTTTTGTCACTGTATTCAGGAAAGGTCAAAATACGGTCACTGAGGTGGCCATGACGTGCCACTCTACGGTCATCAGTACCGTATCCACTGTATCTCACTGAGTGGCAAATACACCTCTCTCTACTAGCACTCCTCTTTGAAATTACGTCGAACATCTTATCCGCATTCGCTGTTGCACCTCAAGCCCAGCTCCCGCCCCTGCCATAGCTCCCCAGCGCCGCGTTCTAGAGCTCCCGAAGCCTCATGTGGTCCATGAACGATACTAAGCTGGTTTCCTAGACCATTACACACGGAATCCCACCCTCCTGTGCCACACCCAACTTGAAGTTCATCAGCATCGTTGGCCGACTGTCGGCGCCATGTTTGCAAGTGCACGGAACGGGTGCGTGCGTGGCCAATCGGCCGAAGAAGGCGGCAGCGGCGGCGGAGCAAGCCCTGGTGGCGGACGTGCCCGTGTGGACCGTGTGTGTGCGTGAGTCAGCCGTGTGTGCGCGTGTGTGGGTTCAGGGGAGTGGACCGCATCGGGCACGCGGAGTGGCCGCGGCGATCGCGTGTGTGCGCGATGGGCGTACGCGAGCCGAAGCGCGCGGGACGTGGCGAGTGGGAGAGTGGGTACGTTTGGGCGCGGCCTGGCGTGTCAGAGCCCGCGGGTATAAGACCCTCTCCCCCTGCTCAATGTGAAAAATAGAAAAGCCATTCATGCGGCGGGGGTGTTTGAGCGGCCGGAAAACTTTTGTGTCCTTCTTCCTCCTCTCCGGCCGTGTCTACGGTGATCGCCGTCGTGCACTAGGGCTAGCTGCGCCAACACACGCGAGGGGAACCGGGCTTTCCAGGAGGCGGCTGAGGTGCGATCCGACCTCGTAGTCATCTCGGAGCATGTCGAAGAAAGCGAGCTCGTCCGGGTGCAGCGCGCCACCGTATTGTTCGACGAAGAGCGGGGCGTCGCACGAGAGGAGCTCAAGTAGGGCAGTCTTCCGCCTTCACAGGGACGGCGCGGCACGAAGAAAGGCGGTGTCGAAGTAGAGGTTGTTGACAGAAGAGAGCCAAGCAGCCATGTGGTACATCTCGCGGTAGCCAGTGCTCAGGTTCATTCATCGGATGCGAAAAAGGCATGAGAAGGATGAGCTTGCCACGTAAGCAAGTCAACCGTTATGACAGTTCAACATATACCACATCAGTGAAATACGTTGCATACGGTAGCGGTGACCGTAGAGTGACACATTTACGCAATCTCACTGACCGTATTCTGGCACTTCGTGAATACAGTGATGAAAGTGAACCCTAGTGTCAAGTTTGAGTACTATAGATGTAATTTACTCTTTTAATTGGCTAGTAAAGTAGTACTACTAGTACTACGCATCTAGAGTTGCCTTGACGTGTGCCTAAAAAAAGTTTGTAAGAAAAGAGAGTAGCCATGACAATTGACCTTTCTGGGCAGACTTCTCAACGGCCTTTATCCATTCGACTCGAAGTCTACACAACCAGGGGCGGAGCTGGAGCACAAGTCACCCTGATGCACCACCTTAACATGGTGTAAATTTTGTAAGCAACATTTTAAGTAAAGGTATATTTTGTAACTTCTAGTCTAGATTATCCGACATAATAAGACGATGGTGTATAAATTCAACTGTTACTAATTAAAATTCTATATAACTATAAGGATGGATGAAAGGACAAATTTACTTGGAAAAGATGTCTCTTGATTACCTTCCAATAGATTTGCTTTCTTGAGCATCGGTGACCTTTTTCATCACTGAAGATTTCATCACCAAGCTGATTGCACAAGTATATTCTTCAAATTAGGATGGTAAAGTTCTGTTAATTTCTTCTTGCCTGGATTATACTAAATCTAGTCTTCTTCCCAAATTACATCTTCCAGAGATTTCAAAATAGTGATTTTCTTTTGTGAAAAACCCTGTCCATAGGATATCTGCATTTAACAAACAAAATTTTGAAAAGTTACATGTATGACATGGAAAATTGTAAGTTAAAACCCGACATGGAAAATTGCAAGTTAAAACCCTAAACGATTCACATGTTTTGCCAAAACTCGTATATATGAACAGAGTTTGATTTATCTCGATTCAAGTTAATGCAAAACCTGACTAAAATTGATAACCATTAGTTGTAGAAGTACTTGGAAACATTGACAAAGGCAAGGGCGCTGCTAGGAGGAAATTAGGATATGTTCTAACCTGTAGATGGCAATAGAGCAAAAAGAGTAGGAGTGTCGGCGTAGTTGCAGCAATCAAGGGATCGGTAACCTATGCATCTGGGCGTTGCGTCAGATTTACGGTGTTGGCGTCGTGCCGATCGCCGGCAGCTCTCGCGTCTGCGTGTGCGGCGTGCTCAGTGGGTACTGCCACCATTGGAGCGTCTGTGGGGAACTAGGGATTGGGATTTGGGAGCCTATCAGACATGGGGAACCATCGATCGACCAACGCACGTATGGGCTGCGAACGCGAGATGCTGAGCGAAGTGGGCCTGGGCTGGGAGCGGGCGAGTAGATAGATCCTCGGCTGGAATTTCGTACCCTGATGCACCGGACACTGCCGTACCTGATGCACAGGCCTTCTATAGATAGCACGTACGAGTAAAATTTAATTCGGACCGTGATGCCTGTGCATCAGGGTAGGCCCATTGGGCTCCGCCCCTGTGCGTGTATGCATTCATAGGAGTGAGTGTATGCGTGTATGTATGTGTACTGGGTTAAAAAAAGACCATGCATGCACCAGCTGGCATAATTGTGGAGGTTTTTTGTTTCTTCATTTTTCTTTTCTGCGGCATTGATCATTAATTTACGTTTGGCCGATTCAGGAAGATGTTACGCGTTGGTGGCCATTGGAGCATGTCTCTCCTTGCAAAATACTCTCTCCGTTTTTACTTACTCTGCATATTAGATTTGACTAAAGTCAAACTTTATAAAGTTTGACCAAATATATAGAAAAGAATATATCTCTTTATCATAACAAATCTATATGATGTGAAAGTAAATTCAATAATAAATCTAATGATATTGATTTGTTATTATATATGTTAATATTTTTGTTTACTTTTTTAAGTTTACGAAGTTTGACTTTGACCAAAGCTAATATACGAAGTAAATAAAAACAGAGGAAGTATTTAGTAGTCATGCATGCATCATGCATATATTCTTAAGAATTTCTTCTGAATTAAGAGATCTTGACGGAAAGCTAATTTCACTTATTTGAAGCTTTCTTGGACCCTTTTAATTAGAGTAAATTACATCTATGGTACCTGTACTTGATCCTAGGGTTCACTTTTGTCACTGTATTCAGGAAAGGTCAAAATACGGTCACTGAGGTGGCCATGACGTGCCACTCTACGGTCATCAGTACCGTATCCACTGTATCTCACTGAGTGGCAAATACACCTCTCTCTACTAGCACTCCTCTTTGAAATTACGTCGAACATCTTATCCGCATTCGCTGTTGCACCTCAAGCCCAGCTCCCGCCCCTGCCATAGCTCCCCAGCGCCGCGTTCTAGAGCTCCCGAAGCCTCATGTGGTCCATGAACGATACTAAGCTGGTTTCCTAGACCATTACACACGGAATCCCACCCTCCTGTGCCACACCCAACTTGAAGTTCATCAGCATCGTTGGCCGACTGTCGGCGCCATGTTTGCAAGTGCACGGAACGGGTGCGTGCGTGGCCAATCGGCCGAAGAAGGCGGCAGCGGCGGCGGAGCAAGCCCTGGTGGCGGACGTGCCCGTGTGGACCGTGTGTGTGCGTGAGTCAGCCGTGTGTGCGCGTGTGTGGGTTCAGGGGAGTGGACCGCATCGGGCACGCGGAGTGGCCGCGGCGATCGCGTGTGTGCGCGATGGGCGTACGCGAGCCGAAGCGCGCGGGACGTGGCGAGTGGGAGAGTGGGTACGTTTGGGCGCGGCCTGGCGTGTCAGAGCCCGCGGGTATAAGACCCTCTCCCCCTGCTCAATGTGAAAAATAGAAAAGCCATTCATGCGGCGGGGGTGTTTGAGCGGCCGGAAAACTTTTGTGTCCTTCTTCCTCCTCTCCGGCCGTGTCTACGGTGATCGCCGTCGTGCACTAGGGCTAGCTGCGCCAACACACGCGAGGGGAACCGGGCTTTCCAGGAGGCGGCTGAGGCTGACAAGTGGCCCTGAGGCCAGTGTGGCCTGCGTGCCGCAAGGGTGTGTTAAGTACGGCTGCGCCCGTGGAGAGAGTTATGAGGAAATATGTGGAACTAGAACCAGACGAGAGAAGCTGTTCTTCCTCGATTAAATCTCAGATCCCCTTCCTTCCCTTCTTCCTCCAGCTCCCTCCCAAATCCTTCCATCTCTAGATCACGAGAGGCCCGTGACAAGTGGTATCAGAGGTCAGACGACCTGGATTCACTCTACCAAAAACCTAGATACCAAACCAAGGCGGCCAAGCAAGCGGCGGTGATGGAAGAACAGATCGCGACGCTCGCCAAGGCGGTCAACGACGGGCGCGCCGCCAACGACGCCCGCCTCGACGCGATCCAGCAGTCCCTCGAGATGTGGCGGCCGGCGGTGACCAACTTGCAGCAGCAGTTGGACGAGCTACGGACGCAGGTCGGTCGGATCGCTCTTCATCCGGCGCTCGCGTCGTCTCCGGCGGCCCAGGAGGACGCGGTGGTGCGGCCAACAGCGACCAACTCCGTCGGAAACCCTGGGCACCACGGGGCAAGTGGCCACGGCGAGGTCATCGACTCCGGGGGCTCGGCCCATGGGATGGTCACCACCCTGGCGCCGCCTCCGGTCAAGGGTACGTGCCCGATTTCCCCACTTGAGATGCCTATTTCCCCGCGCATCGAACTGGGTAGGGAGTGGGAGCACCGTTCGTCTCACTCGAATTGGTCTCTCCCCAAACTTGATTTCCCTCAATTTGACGGAGAAAATCCCCAATTCTGGAAGACTCGATGTGAAAAGTACTTCGAGGTCTATGGGGTATAGTCGGATCTCTGGGTCCGCGTGGCTACGCTCCATTTCTCTGGCCCTGCAGCACGATGGCTTCAAGTCCAGGAAGCGCAGAGCACTCCGTTTACATGGGCAAGTCTCTGTACTGCTCTGTGTGCCAAATTTGGCCGTCAACAATACCAAACCAACTTCTTCTCGCAGTTTGACATAGAGACTGATGCCAGCGCAACAGGAATTGGCGTGGTGCTGATGCAGGACGGGCACCCGGTGGCATATCTCAGCAAAGCGCTTGCCCCACGGAATCTGGGATTATCAGCCTACGAGAAGGAATGCTTAGCCCTTCTTCTCGCAGTCGACCACTGACGTCCCTATCTACAACACGCTGAATTTGTGGTGCGCACAGATCAGAAGAGCTTGCTGAACCTTACAGACCAGCGGCTCAACACACTGATACAGCAGCGAGCGTTCACTAAGCTGGTCGGGCTACAATTTGTGATCCAGTACAAGGCTGGTCATTCCAACCGTGCGGCTGATGCACTGTCGCGCAAGGACCATGGGGAAGGGGCTGAAATTGCTGCTATATCAGTGTGCAAACCAGCTTGGCTTGATGCCATCAGGCGCAGCTACCAACAAGATGAAAACGTCAAGCAACGCATGACCAGGATGGCCGTGGACCCGCAGTGCGAACCAGAGTTTACTCTGCAAGATGGTGTGCTCCGGTTCCGTGGAAGAGTGTGGATTGGCGATGACCCAACAACACAGCAACACCTCATCCGAGCGCTGCATGCAAGTGCCGCAGGCGGACACTCAGGTTTCCACGCAACATACAACAGAATCAAAAACCTATTTGCATGGAGCGGCATGAAGCAACAAGTGAAGACTCTAGTCAGAGAGTGTATGGTCTGTCAACAGCCAAGACCGAGCGGGTGTCGCCAGCGGGGCTCTTGCAACCTTTACCCATACCTCAGAAGCCTTGGTCTGTCGTCTCACTGGACTTTATTGAAGGCTTGCCGCGTTCAGGGGGATATGACACAGTACTGGTGGTTGTTGACAAATTCTCCAAATATGCCCATTTCGTTCCTTTGACACATCCATTCACGGCGCTCCAGATTGCAAAAGTGTTCCTGAAGGAGATCTATCGCCTGCACGGGCTCCCACTGGCAATTATTTCTGACAGGGATCGCATCTTCACAAGCAATGTTTGGCAAGAATTGTTCAGGCTCTGTCGAACTGAACTCAGACTTAGCTCGTCATACCACCCGCAGACAGATGGCCAGACCGAGAGGGTCAATCAATGTCTCGAGGCCTACCTTCGATGCGCCCTGCACTCCTGCCCCGGTAATTGGGCAAAATGGCTGGCGCTCGCTGAGTACTGGTACAACACCTCGTACCACTCTGCGTTGGGGAGGACACCCTTTGAGGTAATCTACGACCACTTGCCTCGAGAATTTGGAGTGTCGCAGGTGGAGGAATGCACAGTGCCGGGCTTGGCAGCATGGTTGCGCGAGCGGGAGGTCATGCTAGAGCACTTGCAACAAGAACTCAAACGCGCCCAAGATCGGATGAAGATACAGGCTGATCGTAAACGAACTGATCGGGAGTTTTCCGTCGGTGACACGGTCCTGCTGAAACTACAACCATTCATCCAGACCTCCGTTGCACAATGCCCTCACCAGAAACTGGCGTTCCGCTACTATGGGCCGTACCGCATCCTGGCGCGTGTTGGGGCTGTTGCGTATAAGTTGCAACTTCCTGACGGTAGTAAGATCCACCCTGTGGTGCACGTCTCACAGCTGAAGAAGGCCGAGGGCGCAACAGTGCCGGTGAGCTCTGAACTTCCCCCCGATAACTCTATCCTGTAGGCTGAACACACACCGGAGAAGATCCTGGAGTGCAAGACGGTGCGTGTGGCCGGAGGTGAGCGTGCTCGTGTCCAAGTGCAATGGAGCCTTCTTCCTGACTCGCTGTCTACATGGGAGGACCCGATCAACCTCCAGCAGCGGTTCCCAGCATCGCCACCTTGGGGACAAGCCGGCACCCAAGAGGGGGAGAGTGTCACGGCTGGCAAGGCTATCGCACCCGCCAGCGTGGACGAGATGGAAGCTGGGCGTGAGCTAGAGGCAAAGTAGGTTGTGTGTGTGTGCTGGCTGACAAGTGGCCCTGAGGCCAGTGTGGCCTGCCTGCCGCAAGGGTGTGTTAAGTACGGCTGCGCCCGTGGAGAGAGTTATGAGGAAATATGTGGAACTAGAACCAGGCGAGAGAAGCTGTTCTTCCTCGATTAAATCTCAGATCTCCTTCCTTCCCTTCTTCCTCCGGCTCCCTCCCAAATCCTTCCATCTCTAGATCAGGAGAGGCCCGTGACACCTTCTCCACTCTGCCCGGTCGATGGATGTGCTGCGCACATGCGTGGCGGCGGTGTGGCGGCCGCCGGCGATGGAGGAGCCCCATAGCCCTGACGTGGCACCGCACCTGGCCTCGCGGTTTGTGCACTCGTGGTCGTAGGGGCTGCCTGACTGAGTTAGCCTCTATCCAGGGGCGGAGCCAGGATGAAACATGAGGGGGCAAAGAGGTTTAGGATTTTTTCTTCTTCAGAAAAGTGTATACGAACTAATGGCTAGATCATGTAAGAAACTAACCACACAAAGCATGCATATTGTGTGAAAGAAGCAAAAAAAAAAATCACATGATCACGCACATAATAATGAAAAAAATCATTGCCAAAATAAAAGTAAGCTAACCACTTTAGGTACCGTAACTTGAGAAATATGAATATGCCGTTCCTTTTTGTTGGTACGTCCGTGAATTCTAGCCTTCACGCTGCAGGAAAAATAGAAGTGTTTAAATGTAAAGAGAGAATGTAAACGTAGATTGCTAAAAATATAAGCTTGAGCACACTACCTTCCGTTAAGATAATCGATATTAAAATCTACTATCTTCCTTTTAGATGGATGGTAATTAGCTTGTTCAGATTGAGTGTTGTAAGCCTACTACCAGTTGCGGATTTTCCAAAAAAATCTGTTCATTAGCTTTCTAAATAAATTGAAGTACATGAAGACATAATATTACTGTAGTCCAGAGTTTTTATTCTGCTCCCATGTGCTCAAACTTATTCATATGAAATTATTACATATAGCAAGATTCAATCAACCTAATTACCAATTTGTACCTTTTAAACCTGGAATCAGAATAGACTGAAAATATGGAAATTAGAAGATAAAAATGAGAACTGAACCTAGGGCTTACCTTGATTGAAAGATTGATGAGCGGCGCACGTATTGTTTTTCCTTAGGGACGGCGACCCGGCCGGCCAGCCGGAGTGCATGGTGCAGATCAAGGTTGACAGTCGGAGGGACGGCCTGTAGGTAGCTTAGAGTTACAGGCGTCGACAGCTTCGGCTTGCCACGGCGGTCGCATGCATGAGCAGCAGATTAGTCAGGAGCCAGGCGGCGGCGCATAGGTTTCTAGCGATTTGGCAAGCAACTGCCCGTAGGTAATTCCTAAACGGCGCCCTCAGCGCCCGTTTACAGCCATTTCGCAATCCGGCGCATACCCCTCAAGCGACTTGGGCTCGGCCCATCTTCTCATATTATTTCCTGCTTTATAGGAGCAAAAAAGGAAACGCCCGATAGGGATTCGAACCCACAACGTCTTCACTGATTCCAAGCAACACTTACCAACCCGCCATAGAGACCTGATGTTGCTAATTACATCTTCTACGTTCTTTTGTTCTTTCCTCATTTTTTTTCTTGTTCCTTTCTTTTGAAGGTTTAGTTCGTTTTTTTTCTCTTTTGCAAAATGCATGAACTATTTTTCAAAATCTATGAACTCTTCTTGAAAGTTGATGAACTATTTTAAAATTTGATGAACTTTTTTTCAAATTCGATGAACGTTTTTTGAATTTGATGAACTTTTCTCAAATTTGATGAACCTATTTCAAATTCGATGAACTTTTTTCAAACTCGATGAACTTTTTTCAAACTTAATGAACTTTTTTTCAATTTCAATCAACTTTTTTTTCAAACTCGATGTTTTTTTGGAACTCGGTGAACTTCTTTTCAAATTCAACGAAGTTTTTGTTTCTTTTTCGTGTATTATACACAGTTCATTGCATATTTATATACAAAAATGTTCATCGTATATTTAATAAAATGTTCAACATATTTAAGAAAATGTTCATTGGGTATATTAAAATTGTTCAACATATATTCACAACAATGTTCAATGCATATTTATGAATTGTTCAGCGTATGCCACAAAAATGTTCAATGTGTATTTAAATATTTGTTCAGCATACATAAAAAAATGTTCAGTGTGTATTTAAAAACTGTTCAGCGTTTATCACAAAATGTGCATTGTATATTTAAAAATCGTTCATCTTTTGAAATTTCAACTTATTTGTTCATTTTTCCATAAATGTTAATGTTTTTAAAAGTTTGATCAACTTTTTTGTTTATTTTTCCATAAATGTTGATGTTTTTAAAAGTTTGATCAACTTTTTTGTTCATTTAGTCGCTAGTTCCAAGTTGGTGTGGTGGTTAACCATACTTGTACGTTACAATTACGGCGCGAGTTCGATCCTGCAGCTCGCTTCTTTTTTGGCTTAATTTTTCTGCGTTGCCCGCCAGCGAACGAAGTAATGCTGGGCTGGCCCAGTAGAAGCACCTTCGAGCGCCCGTAATCAAAACCGGCGCTGAGAGCGCCGGTTAGGACCTCCCCTGCCCGTATGCATCTGCCTGCTTCGTATTCTTTCTACATGGGCTGCAACTCACACATGGGCGGATGGGCTTTACATAACCGAAAAATTAAGGAGTGGGGGCAAATAGCCTGGGCTGAGCGGGGGCAACGATATGCATATTAGGCCTGGTATACATGGGCCAAAAAATCGAGTGGGGGCATTCGCCCCCACAACCTCTTACGTAGATTCGCCCCTGCCTCTATCCAGTGGAACGGATGCGCGCGGTCACGTCGTGTGGACTTTTTTTTTGAGGGAACACGTCGTGTGGACTTTGTATATCGGTTGATCGTGTGGCGACGCGAGCGTGGAATAGCCGCCGGGCACATGCTTTTCGCTCGCGTCCCACCCGATGGTCGTCGTGTTAGACTTGAGCATTGATCGCAGGAGCCTCGTGTGAGCGGAGTGGAGTCAGTACTCATTAGGATCCATTTGAGTTTCTTTCTACGACTAGTCAAGGTCCGTGACAGCGACACTGGTGCAATGCAACGTAGTAAAAAGTCATATATCCATGGTGGTTCCCTAGCTTAGACGTAGCGTGAGTCCAAAACAATACGCTTCGTTTTCTGCTCCCACGGTCGAGATCGGTTAAAGTCAGTTGGTGGTTCACTGTCTACTCACTCGGTTATTATAAAATCGATTGCACCCTCTGTTCCTAAATATATGTCTTTGTAGAGATTTCAAATAGACTACCACATATGAATGTATATAGACATATTTTAGAGTGTAGATTCACCTATTTTTCTTCGTATATAGTCACTTGCTGAAATTTCCTGAAAGACAAATATTTAAAAACGGAGGGAGTAGATCAATTAAGCACGTGAGCGCTGGGGTTTGTGCGGTCCAGAGGTAAAGTGTGCAAGACTTCACGGTCCAAAAAAAATAGCAACACAAGGTCCTTCCTTTTTCTTTGCACAAGATCTGGAGGAGCAATGGAAGCTTCTTTCGGGTCGACGTTATGATGAAGGCCAGGCCCGCAAAAAGGATAACCCGCCTGGTGCGCGATAGGGATGGACGGCTCGTGTGAAAGTGTTTTTTCAAGCCACAAGGGCATGCAATGGGTCTGCATCCGCCGTTCACTTCAACATCCGGATTTGTGAACAGATTGCTGTATAAGTGTTTGGACCATTTTTTTGCAGCCAGGATGAACATGTATTTGAAAAATGTTGACCAAGCATTTAAAAAATGTTAAACATGTATAGAAAGAAATGTGGATCATGTATTAAAACTGATGAAAAGAATTGATCATGTATACAAAAATGTTAATCTAGAATTTGAAAAAATGTTGAATAATTATTTGAAAAATGTTGAATAAGTATTTAAAAACATTAATTGAGCATTTGAAAATTATTAAATGTGTATAGAAAAAATGTTGACCACATATTAAAAAATAATGAATTTTTTTATCATCTAAATCAAAATGTTAATCAAGCATTTAGAAAATGATAAATTTGTATTAAAAAATGTTGACCACATATTAAAAAAATGTAATATTTTACTTGAAAAATGTTAATCAAATATTTAATATTATATTCGAAAAATGTTAATCAAGAGTTTGAAAAAATGTAAAAAAGTATTGATGACCATGTATTAAAAAATATTGATGACCATGTATTAAAAAATATTGATGACCATATATTGGAAAAATGTTAATTAAGAGTTTGAAAAATGTAAAAAAAATATTGATCATGTGTTAAAAAATGTTACCTTGTGTTTGAAAAATTTTAAACATGTATTAGAAAAATGTTCTTGAAGTATATGAAAAATATAGAATGGGAACCAGCATAAGTAAAAAAGGAAAAAAATAATGAAAAGCAAAAAAGAAACAAAAGCCAAAGAAAAATAAAGAAAATGAAAGATAAAACTAAAGTAATAAATGCAAAATGTATGGCAAAATAGTGACAACCGGTAAAGAAACAAAGAAAAGGCAAAAAATATGGAAAAGCAAGAAAAACATATAAAGAAAGAAAAGAAAGAAAAGAGAGTAGAAAAGGAAGGAAACCCGGTGAAAAAGAAAGAAAAGGGAAAATAAAGAAAAAGCACAAAACAAAGAGAAATATTTAAAAAAAGTGAAAGCAAAAAAACCAAAGAAACTAGTGAGGAACAAAGAAAAACCGAAAAAAAGCAAGCAAAACCAGCGAAGGAAGCTCGGCTAACGTGTGAACTGAATCGAAAACCTGCCTGGTGAACGAGCGATCGCGGACGAAAAAAAAAGCAAAACAGGGCCGGCCCGATAACTTCTTCTCAGAGGAAAGATCTTCACAGAGATAGAAGGGATTCTCACCTAAAGCGAGATATAGTTACAGTGCCAGTATTGGCCAACTTGAGCCCTGTCCTCTAGAGCAACTTCCAGTTAGACTGCTAGAGGTTTTTCTCAGCATCGTAGCTGCTACGGCAGCGGCTGAAAAACTAATATGTTTCCTGTGCGAGATTTGTTGACGCGATCTTTGTGTTATCGTTTTCATGAAATGAAATTGGGAGGCTAGTGCTCCTTTCTCTTGAAAAAGAATAATCGTAGCGGGTACTTAGCAAGGAAGTAACCAGTTGATTGGCCTAGAATGTACTCCCTCCATCCCAAAATACTTGTCTCTCAAATGGGCTCAAATGGATGGATCTATGATGCTTGATGCATCTATTTGAGCGACATGATTTTTGGGACGGAGGGAGTATGAACCAACGGACATAGGTGATTGAGGACGGGAAGATAACCTTTGATACAACCCAAATTCAAATCGAAATACATTCCCAACCAAAAAATCCTTGCCGCAATTCTTCCTGAGAGAGTAGAGACGCTGACAGTCTAGTATTCAAAACCAAAACCCTACCGCTGCTCGGGCACAACCACATCACGAGACACAAATCAAAGCAGCGAGTGGGATGGAGGAGCTCACTACCGAAGGAAGGAAGATCTATGATATCTTCAAGGGAGGGGTCGAGGAGGACCTCGATCGCAATCTTATGGGGCAACGGATGGAGACGCTCAAGGCGGTCCGTAAGATGTTCGACGAAAATGACCCCAAGCCCGACGACCTCTTTGTGAAGTTCGATGGTGTGTGCGAGGACCTCATCGTCGATATCGGTCATATCTGCCTCAGCAACGACCATGGAGGCCGAGCGGATCCGCAGAGCAAGGGCACAAGTTTGTTGTTGCCCAAATCTACGACGGAGCCGCAGCGAAAGGAGTCACTGGCCACCATGGAACAAAGGAGGGACCTCTGCGCAAGCCCTCCGCCTACATACCAGCACCGGCTCGTGCTGCACATGAACCAAATTTTCCCTATTTTTTCCATCCGTTGATTCCTTTCGCGGGGAGATTTTTTATAACTTTTCACATGTTTTTTTATAACCTTCGGCCTACATGCATGTGATTGAAACCAAAGATCGTGTGTCCTTCCATTGCCCTTTCATCTCAGATATGTTGGTCCCATTTGTGGCCAAATTGGAGTCCAACTCATCAACACATTCGGGAGGAAATTAATCAGATGAAGCAACTTCAGGGTGTACCTTTTTCTTTAGGGATCATCACTTTGGCCACTTACTCACTTCGGCGGTTTGGAACACTCAAAAATCAACTTATTTTCGAAGGCATTTATCCTGGCAGTTATGCTTGTAGGAAAAAGTTCAAAGAGGAGCTTAAATGGATTATTTTCCAAACCAATATGAAGAATTACATCAATTTTGAAGCAATTTAGATATACTTCCTTTGTACATTTTGTATCTTTACGTCTTTGTATATGTATTTTTTTACATTTTGAGTATTCTTTATTTAGAAATCAATAAAATATACACAACATGTCATGTTGTTTCCTCTAAAAAACAATAGATTGAACTGCAACCTCTTTTGTATGCCCGATAGATCAAACAAAACAAACCATATGCTCAACCTACACTAGTAGGAAAGGGGGCAATGGTCCCATTAGTCCCGGTTCAATCCAGAACCGGGACAAATGGGGGCATTGGACCCGGTTCGTGAGCCCCGAGGGCCGGCCGGGCCACGTGGGCCATTGGTGCCGGTTCGTCTGGACCTTTTGGTCCCGGTTGGTGGGACGAACCGGGACCAATGGTCCTCGCTCCTGGCCCACCACTATTGGTCCTGGTTGGAGGCATGAACCGGGACCAAAGGCCGCCCATTAGTCCCGGTTCATACCACCAACCGGAACTAAGGGTGTGTTTGGTTGTCTGGGCAGCTTCAGCCTGCATCGCATGGAGGATCCTGGCTGGGCTTGGCTTGGTTGAGTGGGTGCAAAGCTGAATTGAGATATATGTTTGGTGGGCTGTAGGATATCTATGCACGAGAGTTGTTGTATACCACAGATGTTGTTTGGTAGGATGCATTAGAGATTCTGAACCAAAAATCAAGTTTCAATTGTATTTATTAGAAATTCCTCAAACAAGTAAAAAACTGAACAAAGTCACATTAGGGCTTAATTCCATGCATTAGACCTGCTGTTTGTCTCAAATAGCATAATAGAAACAGTGACTAGTAGATGGACATTTAAAGAGGAATTCACAACAAAATAACACCACTAGCTAGCAATTAGTACAGCGGATGCAGATGAACAGACAACCGATAAGAAGATTAGCACCAGTTGACGTTCGTTTCTCGGACAATACTTGGAATCCCACATCCGCCTCTCACCATTCAGAGCAAAAACAAGGTCAGGATGGGAGATTAGAAATACCTAATACAAGATCTGGAACAAATATGTAACAAACACGAAGCACACATCGGGCAGCTCCTGCTGCTTTTTCAATGGGATGGTATACAGACGACTTGGCACCTCCTGGGTCTCCGGCTCCCATCCACCATGCTCGGATCAACGGGTGGTAGATCTGGCAGAGCATGGGCGACAGGAAGGTGGCGTTGGCGGCGGGCCTCCGGCTCCCAACCACCCAGATCCAATCGATGGGGTGTAGATCTCGCAGAGCAACGACCGTTGTGAAGGTACCGTTGGTAGCGGAGTTTGACGGCGGGCGGTGGAGCTAGCGTTGGGGAGGACATTGACGAGGATTCGACAATCTCCGTCACGGATTTGGGAACGGCGACGAGTGGCGAGGTGAGAGCTCGAGCGAGGACCGAGAAAGAAATGAGATGCGAGAGGCGAGGGGACGCTCTGATCCCCACCGCCGCGAGGGAATCGTTACCCCACGCCTGCATTGCGGGTGCAACCAATTTGCACCAGTTGGGCCTGCACGAGGGAAACGCCCAAATCCTGCGTTCCCCTCAGCCTGGCTGAGAGGTGTCCTTTTGCATCTGGCGGGCCAGGCTGGGGATGGCATACAGGGGACCAAACAGACTGAATATTGCATGGCGGGTGCGAGCCAGGTGCAACGCAAGAAACCAAAGAGTTGGTCCTCGTTGCGGCCAGAGTTTAGTCCCACCTTACCAATCGAAGGGGGCTCACACCGGTTTATAAGCCCCTCCCTCTCTGCCTTGTTGAGCTTCTCTCAAAATGAAAATAGATGCCCTTATACAGGAAATTTGACCTAAATTCATACTGAATTTCTCTGAAGTTAGTAGAAATTTATTATGAATTTAGGTTGAATTTTCTCTATAAGCGCATCTATACTCATTTTTTTAGTAAGTTAATCACAACTATTTTTTCTTCTATTTATTTCTGAGTAGTTTTTTATATAGTTTTTTTCTTTTCTTCTATATTTATTTTTTTCTATTTATTTCTGAGTTGTAATAAGTCATTAAAAATAAAAAAGATTTTAGTAAGTTAATCACAACTATTTTTTCTTCTATTTATTTCTGAGTAGTTTTTTATATAGTTTTTTTATTTTCTGCTATATTTATTTTTTTCTATTTATTTCTGAGTTGTAATAAGTCATTAAAAATAAAAAAGATTTTAGTAA
>NC_041393.1:704936439-704937378 GCF_002162155.2 Triticum dicoccoides
TGCTCATTTTTTTAGTAAAGTTAATCACAACTATTTTTTCTTCTATTTATTTCTGAGTAGTTTTTTATATAGTTTTTTTTCTTTTCTGCTATATTTACTTTTTTCATTTATTTCTGTGTGGTAATAAGTCATTAAAAATAAGCATCTATGCTCATTTTTTTAGTAAAGTTAATCACAAATATTTTTTCTTCTATTTATTTCTGAGTAGTTTTTTATATAGTTTTTTTATGTTCTGCTATATTTATTTTTTTCTATTTATTTCTGTGTGGTAATAAGTCATTAAAAATAAAAAAGAGGCGCAATGCTAGTTAATTCGCTTCAAGCCTTTCGGAATAGTGTAAACTTCACTGCACATAGCTCCGTGCAATCTACCCTATTCCATAAGGCTTGAAGCGAACCAACGTGCAGGTGAGCATTGAGCCTCTTCTTCATCGTCTCTGCACTTAGGGTTTATAAACAGCTGCGAGTGCCTCTCGCTTGGCGAGGTGGGACTAAAAAAACAGATGCAGAAAGAATCAACTAAAAAACAGCTGCAGAAAATAAATAAGTAATTAGACGGGTCCATTGGTACCGGTTGGTGGCACCAATCGGGACCAATGCCCCTCTTTAGCCCCGGTTGGTGG
This sequence comes from Triticum dicoccoides, assembly GCF_002162155.2. Taxonomy (NCBI): domain Eukaryota; kingdom Viridiplantae; phylum Streptophyta; class Magnoliopsida; order Poales; family Poaceae; genus Triticum; species Triticum dicoccoides. The sequence goes on from NC_041393.1 coordinate 704,937,063, forward strand.
CACCAACCGGGACCAATGCCCATCTTTAGTCCCGAGTGGTGGCACCAACCGGGACCAAAGGTCTTTGTTTCCCGCCCTTTGGGCTGCTGAAAAGAGGCCTTTGGTCCCGGTTGGTGCCACCAACCGGGACTAAAGGGGCCATTGGTCCCGGTTTGTGCCACGAACCGGGACCAAAGCCTTTGCTATATAAGGAAAATTTCAAAACCGCATCCCCACTTCGATCTCTCCTCCTCCTCTCTCGACGTCGCGCGCCGTCGCCTGCCGCCACCTCGCCGTCGCCGCCCCGTCCCGACGCCGTCGCCGCCCCGTCCCGACG
>NC_041393.1:704938028-704982181 GCF_002162155.2 Triticum dicoccoides
TGTTCGTAGAATTTTAATATATATTTTTCATAGTATTTAGAAAAAGGAAAAAAATAAGAAGAGAAAGTGTTTAATATAATTAGTTAGAAAAATACTAGTTTATTTTTAGTAAGTACTATTTTATTTTATTTATAGTAAGTGCTTCATATATAGTTGAACTAGCTAGTTGATTTAATAAACTAATTTATTTTACTACATATAGAAGTAGTTTGTAGTAAGTGCTACTTTATTTATTTATAGTAAGTGCTACTTTATTTATTTATAGTAAGTGCTACTTTGTTTTTAGTAAGTACTACTTTATTTATTTATAGTAAGTGCTTAGTAGTTGAACTAGATAGTTGATTTAATTAATAAAACTACTTTATTTAACTATATATAGAAGTACGTAGTTCCCGCATCGTCGTCGGCGATGCCTATCCCGCATCCTCGTCGTGGTCGACTCGGCAGTGGAGGCCTGCTTGATCAGGGCCATGTTCGGGACTCGACTCCGCCGGACTGGTATTGGGAGGTCCTACCTTCTGGGGGACGTAGGTTGGTGAGGAGGCAGCCCGTTGTTGACCCGATCCTTATTTGGTGGCGGTCACGTGGGCCAGTGACTGTGTTGAGGCTTCCGGACACCGCGGAGGTGGTACGTCACCATGTCAGCGAGGAGGACGAGCACGTCCGTCGCTACATGGTTGCGTTGGAGGGCAGGTTCGACAATACCTGGCAGGTTCTTCAGGGATCTCACTGGAGCTATGATCCTGTGATCGTTCCTTATCTTTGGGTGTCCACCGCCCGCGACGATACCCGTCGGGCGCTACGGTTCTAGCTGTATTAATTAGTGATGCTATATATATGATAGTATTCGAGGAGTATTCGACGATGTACGGACACAAGAGATGATGTACTTTTGGTTATAATTGAATGCATGCTAATTTGAATACTATTTTATTTTACGATTTGGTTTTGCTTATTGAATGCTCATATTGGAAAAGTACTCCTACTTTGAATGCTAAAATTGAAGAGCACTCTATGCAGAAATCTAGGAGCCCCCTCCATCATCCACGCCGTCATGGGGGTAGCTTCTCCTTCATTCTCGTGTGCTAGACAATTTGTTGTAATAATGCACTCGGGAATGAAAGGAGGAGCTACGTACCATCACCGATAGTCAACCCGTGATTAATAATAATGATCTAATCTAGGTTTTTTAGTACATATATTTAATATTTGAATTATGAACTTAGGCCAGAAATGTCATACTCGGACGATGAAAACCACCCGGGGGAGTGCAACTGGTGCCACGACGACCGAGGTATGTGCGACAGGTTCATTGAGCTGGAGAAGATCGGCGCTTCAGCATTAAGCTCGAGGAGACTTTCAATGTTCATACGGTACGCAACGACGACAATAGTTTTTTCCGTAATTATGCACGACTTCAACTATTTTAACGTGTATTTTTCATCTTTTCCAATTCGACTAGCTTATCCCATGCTTTGCAAGACGCTATGTCTTGGAGATGATGGGTTTTGAAGACCATGAAAGTATGGAAACCAAAAAAATTATCCTAAGTACCCATCATGGTATGGATTTTCAAGTAAAGTTGTACAATGCTCAGAGTGTAACCCATTTTGGTTGCAAAAATTGGGAAGCACTTTGCAAGATGTATGGTTTTGATGAGGGTATGCTTGTCACCATGGATCTTGTTGATCCTACAATCGAGCAAGGGAGACCTTCGATTTGCGTCCTTGTGGATACACCTCCAATTCTTTCCCCATGTGAGCTTAACATAATTATTAAGTAATTTATATTGTTTATTTCAAAATAGTTGACAACTTATTTCCATTGATAGCTTATTTTCATTCTTCAAAGAATGTGCGGAAGATGGTAGACAGAACCTACTATACCGAAGGCTCCGAATTAACTTATCAGGAGAAAAATCATCTGGTCGTATTTTGTACTGATCTTGAGAACTACAATATCTACAATCAAACTCCTCAACATTATGGTCAATACGTGCCACTAATGCACGTGTTGAACTACGGTAACTACCATGGAGATACCCTGGTAAGATTTTTTACTATTATGACATCCATGCATCTTTTTGCACACTTCTAAAACTAGTACATCATTGCTAACTACGAAGTTATTACTATGTTTTTCAACAGATAATCCCGAATGATTGTGTGCCTCATCTGATGTATACGCATGGTACCCTTCATGTTTTGAACATACAAGCAGGTCTTCCTACGAATCTCAACTGTCCATACCGGGTTTCTAAAAGAAGTGGAGACATGACAATCAAAGGATGGAAAAAATGTATGGACAGTCGTAAGAAGCTTCTTGGAAGCAAAAAGTAGCGAAGGGCAAGAATTGGAGACAGGATGATCGCCATTCTTCATAATGGAGAGTCAGTGTCTATATTGTTTTATGCTATTTTACCTTAAGGGTGTTTAGGTCCTACCTGATACTGATGATCATGTGCTAAGAATAATTATGTAGGGTTGGGTTCGATGACTATGAGGATGATGATCGTATGACTTATTATTAATAACGAGTAGAAGTTGTATGATGATGCATGATTAGTAGGACTTGTTATTATATATGATGATGTATGATGCGAGCATGCATGGGTTATTATATCAGCGGGTGAAATGAACATATATAGCAGCAGCGTTGGTAAACCAAGGACGAAGATATAAGAGAGGACACTTCTCTCTATTAGCTAGCTAATAACAACCTAAAAATAACCCCCAAAACCCCTAAAGCAGCCACTTTTCTAAAAAAAACATGGACTTTTGGTCCCGGTTGGTGCCACCAACCGGGACCAAAGGCCCCCTGACTGGGCTCGGCACACAGGCCACATGGAGGCACATTGGTCCTGGTTCGTGTTTGAACCGGGACTAATGGGTGGAGGTATTAGTAACGACCCATTAGTCCCGGTTCATGAACCGGGACTAAAGGCCCTTACGAACCGGGACTATTAGGTGTTTTTCTACTAGTGCTATACGTCGTTCTGCCTTTGCGTTGCGAACCGCGCCCCAAGCTTTCCTTGTTGGTCCTCCTCAAAATCTAAACTACTACTCTCAACCACTATGCATTCCACTTTATCGACAACTAGAGTAAGAACATTTCTCCATGTCAGACATGAGGCGAAGGTGGAGGTAGAGTTCTCTTCTTCTCAGGAAATGTTTGTCTTATATACATTAAACAAACATTAAAACTAATCTATTATACCTAACTAGTTGATCCCACTACTTTGATTTATCTTAACATGCACACACTCCACATCATCACGCATGCCACGTCAGCATGTCAATTTTTATTGCAAAGGTTATCCACCAGCCCGCTTTGTTAATTTTGTGCGCAAGCTAAGAAATTCGATTGACTGCCGATTAATATTGCAGTGCAACAAATGGTCTTAGGTGTCCTCACCTACCTGCTACCCCCACCACCAAGATGATCTTCCCACATCCTGTGCTTTAATTGGTCACTGAGGGAGTCCTGGATAAGGGGGTATTCGGACAGCCGGACTATATACTTTGGTCGGACTGTTAGACTATGAAGATACAAGATTGAAGACTTCGTCCCGTGTCCGGATGGGACTCTCCTTTACATGGAAGGCAAGCTTGGCGATCCGGATAATAGATCTCCTTCTATGTAACCGACTCTGTGTAACCCTAGCCCCCTCCGGTGTCTATATAAACTGAAGGGTTTAGTCCGTAGGACAAGAACAATCATTCCATAGGCTAGCTTCTAGGGTTTAGCCTCTACGATCTCGTGGTAGATCAACTCTTGTAATACTCATATCATCAAGATCAATCAAGCAGGAAGTAGGGTATTACCTCCATCGAGAGGGCCCGAACCTGGGTAAACATTGTCCCTAGCCTCCTGTTACTATTAGCCTTAGACGCACAGTTCGGGACCCCCTACCCGAGATCCGCCGGTTTTGACACCGACATTGGTGCTTTCATTGAGAGTTCCTCTGTGTCGTTGCTGTAAGGCTCGATGGCTTCTCCAACCTTCAACAACACCATTCGGGGTGATGCCTTCCTCCTCGGACAGATCTTCGTGTTCGGCGGCTTCGCACTGCGGGCCAACTCGCTTGGTCATCAGGAGCAGATCGACAGCTACGACCCTGACCATCAGGTCAGGTTTGGGAACCTAAACTGCATTGCCGACATCCGCGGAGACTTGATCTTCGACGGACTCAAGCCCACGTCAGGAGCGCCGAACGATCGCGATGTGCATGACTTAGATCTGCCGCCGGACAATATTCGGGATATCGCGCTGCTACCGCTCCGGACTTCGATCTAGAGCAGATCGTGCCATCCGAGGACGGGGGGATGGACCCCGCCACGGAGGTCACACACTCATCAGCGTTAGAGCCGAACATAGATTCCACTCCTAAGGAAATATGTGTCGCCGGACCCCCAGACTTGTCTCCGGCCGCAGGTTCCGGACCGTGCGCATCCGTGCCCGTCGCAACTGATGAGGCACCAATCATGGAATTCACCGCTGCGAATATCTTTCAGCAGTCCCCCTTTAGCGATGTGCTAAATTCGTTAAAGTCTCTCTCTTTATGAGGAGACTCTTGGCCAAACTATCCCGGCCAAGAAAATCGCAACCCACCCACCACCCACTTTATAGCCACTGTCGATGACCTAACAGACATGCTGGAATTCGACTCCGACAACATCGATGGTATTGACGTCGATGCAAGGGACGATCTGGAACCACCGCCCATGGGGCGCTGGATTGCCACTTCATCATATGGTGTCTACATGGTGGATACACCTAAAGAAGACAATGGTGACAAAAAGGACACAACGAAGGACAAACCCCCGGACAAAAATCAAAACGACGATGCAGGCGCCGCTCTAAGTCCAGTCACAGTAAAAATAGCGATAACAACACGAAAAAGGATGACACTCCGGTTGACTCCAAAGGCAACACCGACCATAGGGACCGAGCGATGGAGCAGGATAAGCTAGGTCGTGCCAAACACAGCCTAGAGCATACGCCCGACCACAGCGATCCCGAGGGCCGAAATCAGTAAACTGCCTCCGGAGAGGAGGATAATCCAGTTGACGATGCATTCATCATCCCGCAAAGATTCTTGGAACAAGATGACCTCCGCAGAAGGCTTATGGCCACAACGAGGAGCTTAAAGAAGCAGAAACAAAGGCTTAACACCGCGCATGATAAGCTCAACCGAAGATGGAAGAAAGTGCTAAACAGTGAAGAAAGATATGGCGACGATCGCCACACAAAGAGCTACCCAAAGCGCAAGCTGCTGCCGGAATTCAACGATGAGGCTGCAGAGCCCATTCCGCCAAAGAACAATAGGGCCAATTAGTCGGACCAACCATTTAATGGCTGCAATAGAGCAGCCATTGACGCCGCACACGATTTACGTGAGCTCCTGGACAAAAAGGTTGGTGCGACTAGGTCCGTCTATGGATCCAGAGGGTGCGCTCCGACATGGGATTATGGTCACCAAAATGATCATACTGATCAAATACCAGTTTGGAATCAAACCCAGATACAACAACCGTCGGCAGCATGCCACGACATGTCCAGGTACAGAGGGGCCGCGCACCCCCTGTGTTTCACCGACGAGGTGCTGGACCACGAATTTCCACAGGGGTTCAAACCCGTGAACATAGAGGCATATGACGGAACAACAGACCCTGGGGTCTGGATTGAGGATTTTATCCTTCATATACACATGGCCCATGGGGATGACCTCCACGCCATCAAATACCCTCCCCTCAAGTTGAAAGGGCCAGCTCGGCACTGGTTGAAAAGCCTCCCCAAAAAATCAATTGGAAGTTGGGAGGAACTTGAGGACGCTTTTAGGGCCAATTTCCAAGGGACCTATGTCCGACCTCCGGATGCAGACGATTTAAGTCACATACACCACTGGAATCTGGCATTTTGCCGTCTGCCAGCTCTTTGCCGTCTTCCAGCTGATGGCAAAGAGGCTCTTTGCTGTCTGCTTCGGTAAAGCAGACGGCAAAGAACAAGCTGATGGCAAAGAGAGTCTTTGCCATCAGCTGGATCTTTGCCGTCCGCCAGCTGTCGGCAAAGAGGAAAAGGCAGACGGCAAAGAGCCTGGTGGGCCACACGGGGCACGGCGTGGCTAGGTCAACTTCTTTGCCTTCTCCTAGCAGACGGCAAAGATTCTTTGCCATCTGCTGGCAGACGACAAAGAGGTGGTCTATCTTTTTTTGTGTGGGTAAAGGCATAATACACAGATGTATCAACCTTTTGATTTTTTTGAAAATCTAAACAAGGTCAAAAGAATATGAAATTTTGCACGGTATTGGTTTATAAGTCCTAGAAGACAGGGAAAAAAACTTTAAGAAAATTTACTAAACTTTTGCATGTCTGTTTTATCAAAAGAAATAGGATGAACAAACACAAATCTTCTACTGATTTCCTATTGGTTGGAACCTTTTTCCCATGGATCGATGACATGGCAGGGGCATCCACCCCAACCATGCATCGCACGCACCCATCGTGCGTGGGGCCCTCAGCATCGCTCGCACGCATCGCATGAACAGACAAGCCGTCGTGCTCGGGGCCCTTCCCCTCGTCCTCTATCCACCCACCCCACATTCTTTGTGTCTCTATCTCTTGCACCATTCTCTCTCTCGTTGGCGCAACCAGATCGCCCGCGTAGTGGTCCTCTTGCCGGAGCCACCAGTCGCGGGTCCTCCGGCCGGCGAACCCCCCGCCACCGCCGGCAGACCTCCGGCTTCCCCTTCCTCTGCTCTGCCTCCTGTTGGAAATATGCCCTAGAGGCAATAATAAAAGTGTTATTATTATATTTCCTTGTTCATGATAATTGTCTTTTATTCATGCTATAACTGTATTATCCGGAAATCGTAATACACGTGTGAATACATAGACCACAATATGTCCCTAGTGAGCCTCTAGTTGACTAGCTCGTTGTGATCAACAGATAGTCATGGTTTCCTGGCTATGGACATTGGATGTCGTTGATAACGGGATCACATCATTGGGAGAATGATGTGATGGACAAGACCCAATCCTAAGCCTAGCACAAAGATCGTGTAGTTCGTTTGCTAGAGCTTTGCCAATGTCAAGTATCTCTTCCTTTGACCATGAGAGCGTGTAACTCCTGGATACCGTAGGAGTGCTTTGGGTGTATCAAACGTCACAACGTAACTGGGTGACTATAAAGGTGCACTACAGGTATCTCCGAAAGTATCTATTGTTTTATGCGGATCGAGACTGGGATTTGTCACTCCGTGTAAACGGAGAGGTATCTCTGGGCCCACTCGGTAGGACATCATCATATGCGCAATGTGACCAAGGAGTTGATCACGGGATGATGTGTTACGGAACGAGTAAAGTGACTTGCCGGTAACGAGATTGAACAAGGTATTGGATACCGACGATCGAATCTCGGGCAAGTAACATACTGATAGACAAAGGGAATTGTATACGGGATTGATTAAGTCCTTGACATCGTGGTTCATCCGATGAGATCATCGTGGAGCATGTGGGAGCCATCATGGGTATCCAGATCCCGCTGTTGGTTATTGACCGGAGAACGTCTCGGTCATGTCTGCATGTCTCCCGAACCCGTAGGGTCTACACACTTAAGGTTCGATGACGCTAGGGTTATAAAGGAAGTTTGTATGTGGTTACTGAATGTTGTTCGGAGTCCCGGATGAGATCCCGGACGTCACGAGGAGTTCCGGAATGGTTCGGAGGTAAAGATTTATATATGGGAAGTCCTATTTTGGCCACCGGAAAATGTTCGGGATTTTTCGGTATTGTACCGGGAAGGTTCTAGAAGGTTCCGGAGTGGGGCCCACCTGCATGGGGGGACCCACATGAACGTGGGTAGTGGGGGAAAGGCCCCACACCCCTGGTCAAGGCGCACCAAGATCCCCCCTTAGAAGGAATAAGATCATATCCCAAAGGGATAAGATCAAGATCCCTAAAAAGGGGGGATAGCAATCGGTGGGGAAGGAAATGATGGGATTTCTTTCCTCCCACCTTTGCCAACGCCCCAATGGACTTGGAGGGCAAGAAACCAGCCCCCTCCACCCCTATATATAGTGGGGAGGCGCATGGGAGCTTCACGCTTGCCCCTGGCGCAGCCCTCCCTCTCCCAAGTGCTCCTCCTCTCCCGTGGTGCTTGGCGAAGCCCTGCTGGATTGTCACGCTCCTCCATCACCACCACGCCGTTGTGCTGCTGTTGGATGGAGTCTTCCTCAACCTCTCCCTCTCTCCTTGCTGGATCAAGGCGTGGGAGACGTCACCGGGCTGTACGTGTGTTGAACGCGGAGGTGCCGTGCGTTCGGCACTTGATCATCGATGATTTGAATCACGACGAGTACGACTCCTTCAACCCCGTTCTCTTGAACGCTTCCGCTTAGCGATCTACAAGGGTATGTAGATGCATTCTCTTTCTACTCGTTGCTGGTCTCTCCATAGATAGATCTTGGTGACACGTAGGAAAATTTTGAATTTCTGCTACGTTCCCCAACAGTGTCATCATGAGCTAGGTCTATTGCGTAGATTCTTTGCACGAGTAGAACACAAAGTAGTTGTGGGCGTTGATTTTGTTCAATATGCTTACCGTTACTAGTCCAATCTTGTTTCGACGGTATTGTGGGATGAAGCGGCCCGGACCGACCTTACACGTACTCTTACGTGAGACAGGTTCCACCGATTGACATGCACTTGGTGCATAAGGTGGCTAGCGGGTGCCAGTCTCTCCCACTTTAGTCGAAACGGATTCGATGAAAAGGGTCCTTATGAAGGGTAAATAGCAATTGACATATCACGTTGTGGTTTTGCGTAGGTAAGAAACGTTCTTGCTAGAAACCCATAACAGCCACGTAAAACATGCAAACAACAATTAGAGGACGTCTAACTTGTTTTTGCAGGGTATGCTATGTGATGTGATATGGCCAACAAGAATGTGATGAATGATATGTGATGTACGAGATTGATCATGTTCTTGTAATAGGATTCACGACTTGCATGTCGATGAGTATGACAACCGGCAGGAGCCATAGGAGTTGTCTTTATTTATTGTATGACCTGCGTGTCATTGAACAACGCCATGTAATTACTTTACTTTATTGCTAACCGGTAGCCATAGTAGTAGAAGTAATAAGTTGGCGAGACGACTTCATGGAGACACGATGATGGAGATCATGATGATGGAGATCATGGTGTCATGCCGGTGACGATGATGATCATGGAGCCCCGAAGATGGAGATCAATGGAGCTATATGATATTGGCCATATCATGTCACTACTATATAATTGCATGTGATGTTTATTATGTTTATGCATCTTGTTTACTTAGGACGACGGTAGTAAATAAGATGATCCCTTACAACAATTTCAAGAAGTGTTCTCCCCTAACTGTGCACCGTTGCTACAGTTCGTCGCTTCTAAGCACCACGTGATGATCGGGTGTGATGGATTCTTACGTTCACATACAACGGGTGTAAGACAGATTTACACAGCAATACACTTAGGGTTAACTTGACGAGCCTAGCATGTACAGACATGGCCTCGGAACACGGAGACCGAAAGGTCGAGCATGAGTCGTATAGTAGATACGATCAACATGAAGATGTTCACCGACATTGGCTAGTCCGTCTCACGTGATGATCGGACACGGCCTAGTTGACTCGGATCATGTAATCACTTAGATGACCAGAGGGATGTCTATCTGAGTGGGAGTTCATAAGATGAACTTAATTATCCTGAACATAGTCAAAAGACCTTTTGCAAATTATGTCGTAAGCTCGCGCTTTAGTTCCACTGTTTAGATATGTTCCTAGAGAAAATATAGTTGAAAGTTGATAGTAGCAATTATGCGGACAGTAGAAAGCTTATGTCCTTAATGCACTGCTCAGTGTGCTGAACCCCAAACGTCGTTTGTGGATGTTGCGAACATCGGACATACACGTTTTGATAACTACATGATAGTTCAGTTAAACGGTTTAGAGTTGAGGCACCAAAGACGTTTTTCGAAACGTCGCGGAACATATGAGATGTTTCGAGGGATGAAATTGGGATTTCAGGCTCGTGCCCACGTCAAGAGGTATAAGACCTCCGACGATTTTCTTAGCCTGCAAACTAAGGGAGAAAAGCTCAATCGTTGAGCTTGTGCTCAGATTGTCTGAGCACAACAATCACTTGAATCGAGTGGGAGTTGATCCTCCAGATGAGATAGTGATGTTTCCCCAAAGTCATTGCCACCAAGCTGCTAGAGCTTCGTGATTAACTATAACATATCAGGGATAGATATGATGATCCTTGAAATATTCATGATGTTTGACACTGCGAAAGTAGAAATCAAGAAGGAGCATCAATTGTTGATGGTTGGTGAAACCACTAGTTTCAAGAAGGGCAAGGGAACAAAGGGATACTTCATGAAACGGCAATTCAGCTGCTGCTCTAGTGAAGAAACCCAAGGTTGAACCCAAACCCGAGACTAAGTGCTTCTGTAATAAGGGGAACAACCACTGGAGCAGCATTACCCTAGATACTTGGTAGATGAGAAGGCTGGCAAGGTCGATAGAAGTATATTGGATATACATTATGTTAATGTGTACTTTACTAGTACTCCTAGTAGCACCAGGGTATTGGATACCGGTTCGGTTGCTAAGTGTTAGTAACTCGAAATAAAAGCTACAAAATAAACGGAGACTAGCTAAAGGTGAGCTGACGATATATGTTGGAAGTGTTTCCAAGGTTGATATGATCAAGCATCGCACGCTCCCTCTACCACCGAGATTGGTGTTTGCGTTGAGCATAGACATGATTGGATTATGTCTATCGCAATACGGTTATTCATTTAAGGAGAATAATGGTTACTCTATTTTTGAATAATACCTTCAATGGTCTTGCACCTAAAGGAATGGTTTATTGAATCTCGGTCGTAGTGATACACATTTTCATGCCAAAAGATATAAGATAGTAATGATAGTACCACTTACTTGTGGCACTGCCATGTAAGTCATAATGGTATAAAACGCATGAAGAAGCTCCATGTTGATGGATCTTTGGACTCACTCGTTTTTGAAAAGTTTGAGACATGCGAACCATGTCTATTGGAGTATATGCATGAAGAAACTCCATGCAAATGGATCGTTCGGACTCACTTGATTTTGAATCACTTGAGATATGCAAATCATACCACATGGGCAAGATGACTGAAAAGCCTCATTTTCAGTAAGATGGAACAAGATAGCAACTTGTTGGAAGTAACACATTTTGATGTGTGCAGTCGAATGAGTGCTGAGGCATGCAGTGAATATCATTATGTTCTTACTTCACAGATGATTCGAGTAAATGTTGAGTATATTTACTTGATGAAACACAAGTCTGAATTATTGAATGGTTCAAGTAATTTCAGAGTGAAGTAGCAGATCATTGTGACAAGAGGATAAAATGTCTATGATATGATCATAGAGATGAATATCTGAGTTACGAGTTTTGGCACACAATTAAGACATTGTGGAAATTGTTTCGCAATTAATACCGCCTGGAACACCATAGTGTGATGGTGTGTCCGAACATCATAGTTGCACCCTATTGGATATGATGCATAGCATGATGTCTCTTATCGAACTGCCACGATAGTTTATGGGTTAGGCATTAAAGACAACCACATTCACTTTAAATAGGGCACCACGTAATTCCGATGAGATGACACCGTATGAATTACGGTTTAGAGAAACCTAAGTTGTCGTTTCTTAAAAGTTTGGGGCTACGACGCTTATATGAAAAAGTTTTAGGTTGATAAGCTCGAACCTAAAGCGGATAAAATGCATCTTCATAGGAAACCCAAAACAGTTGGGTATACCTCCTAATTCAGATCCGAAAGCAATATGGATTGTTTCTAGAATCGGGTCCTTTCTCGAGGAAAAGTTTCTCTCGAAAGAATTGAGTGGGAGGATGGTGGAGACTTGATGAGGTTATTGAACCGTCTCTTCAACTAGTGTGTGACAGGGCACAGGGAGTTGTTCCTGTGGCACCTACACCAATTGAAGTGGAAGCTTATGATATTGATCATGAAACTTCGGATCAAGTCACTCCCAAACCTCGTAGGATGACAAGGATGCGTACTACTTCAGAGTGGTACGTAATCCTGTCTTGAAGGTCATGTTGCTAGACAACAATGAACCTACGAGCTATGGAGAAGCGATGGTGGGCCCGGATTCCGATAAATGGCTTGAGGCCATAAAATCCGAGAGAGGATCCATGTATGAAAACAAAGTGTAGACTTTGGCAGAACGGCTCGATGGTCGTAAGGCTAATGAGTACAGATGGATTTCAAAAGGAAGACGGAGAATGATGGTAAATGTCACCATTAAGAAAGCTCGACTTGTCGTTAAGATGTTTTCCGACAAGTTCAAGGAGTTGACTACGATGAGATTTTCTCACTCGTAGCGATGCTAAGAGTCTGTTGGAATTATATTAGCGATTACTGCATTATTTATGAAATCTTGCAGATAGGATGTCAAAACATTGTTTCCTCGACGATTTTAATGAGGAAAGGTTGTATGTGATACAACCGGAAGGTTTTGTCAATCCCGAAAGATGCTAATAAGTATGCAAAGCTCCAGCAATCCTTCTAAGGACTGGAGTGAGCATCTCGGAGTTGGAATGTATGCTTTGATGATGATCAAAAATTTTGGGTTTGTACAAAGTTTATGAGAAACTTGTATTTCCAAAGAAGTGAGTGGGAGCACTATAGAATTTCTGATGAGTATATGTTGATCAGAAATGATGTAGAATTTCTAGAAAGCATATAGGGTTATTTGAAACGTGTTTTTCAATAGAAAACCGGGATTAAGCTACTTGAACATTGAGCATCGAGATCTATAAGGATAGATCAAAATACTTAATAATACTTTCAAATGAGCACATACCTTGACATGATCTTGAAGGTATTCAAGATGGATCAGTCAAAGAAGAAGTTCTTGCCTGAGTTGTAAGGTACGAAGTTAAGACTTAAAGCTCGACCATGGCAGAATAGAAAGGACGAAGGTCGTCTCCTATGCTTAAGACATAGGCTTTATAGTATGCTATGCTGTGTACCGCACCTGAAGTGTGCCTTGCCATGAGTTAGTCAAGGGGTACAAGAGTGATCCAAGAATGGATCACAGACAGCGGTCAAAGTTATCCTTAGTAACTAGTGGACTAAGGAATTTTCTCGATTATGGAGGTGGTAAAAGAGTTCGTCGTAAAGGTTACGTCGATGCAAGCTTAACACCTATCCGGATAGCTCTAAGTAGAGATACCGGATACGTATTATGGGGCAACAATTTAGAATAGCTCCAAGTGGAACAGTTATTTGGAATAGCTCCAAATAGAGCGTGGTAGCTGTATCTAGGAGATGACATAGAGATTTGTAAAGCACACACGGATCTGAAAGGTTCAGACCCGTTGACTAAAACCTCTCTCACAAGCAACATGATCAAACATAAAACTCAGTGAGTGTTAATCACATAGTGATGTGAACTAGACTACTGACTCTAGTAAACTCTTGGGTATTAGTCACATGGCGATGTGACCTGTGAGTGTTAATCACATGGCGATGTGAACTAGATTATTGACTCTAGTGCAAGTGGGAGACTGTTGGAAATATGCCCTAGAGGCAATAATAAAAGTGTTATTATTATATTTCCTTGTTCATGATAATTGTCTTTTATTCATGCTATAACTGTATTATCCGGAAATTGTAATACACGTGTGAATACATAGACCACAATATGTCCCTAGTGAGCCTCTAGTTGACTAGCTCGTTGTGATCAACAGATAGTCATGGTTTCCTGGCTATGGACATTGGATGTCGTTGATAACGGGATCACATCATTGGGAGAATGATGTCATGGACAAGACCCAATCCTAAGCCTAGCACAAAGATCGTGTAGTTCGTTTGCTAGAGCTTTGCCAATGTCAAGTATCTCTTCCTTTGACCATGAGAGCGTGTAACTCCTGGATACCGTAGGAGTGCTTTGGGTGTATCAAACATCACAACGTAACTGGGTGACTATAAAGGTGCACTACAGGTATCTCCAAAAGTATCTATTGTTTTATGCGGATCGAGACTGGGATTTGTCACTCCGTGTAAACGGAGAGGTATCTCTGGGCCCACTCGGTAGGACATCATCATATGCGCAATGTGACCAAGGAGTTGATCACGGGATGATGTGTTACGGAACGAGTAAAGTGACTTGCCGGTAACGAGATTGAACAAGGTATTGGATACCGACGATCGAATCTCGGGCAAGTAACATACCGATAGACAAAGGGAATTGTATACGGGATTGATTAAGTCCTTGACATCGTGGTTCATCCGATGAGATCATCGTGGAGCATGTGGGAGCCATCATGGGTATCCAGATCCCGCTGTTGGTTATTGACCAGAGAACGTCTCGGTCATGTCTGCATGTCTCCCGAACCCGTAGGGTCTACACACTTAAGGTTCGATGACGCTAGGGTTATAAAGGAAGTTTGTATGTGGTTACCGAATGTTGTTCGGAGTCCCGGATGAGATCCCGGACGTCAAGAGGAGTTCCGGAATGGTCCGGAGGTAAAGATTTATATATGGGAAGTCCTATTTTGGCCACCGGAAAATGTTCGGGATTTTTCGGTATTGTACCGGGAAGGTTCTAGAAGGTTCCGGAGTGGGGCCCACCTGCATGGGGGGACCCACATGAACGTGGGTAGTGGGGGAAAGGCCCCACACCCCTGGTCAAGGCGCACCAAGATCCCCCCTTAGAAGGAATAAGATCATATCCCAAAGGGATAAGATCAAGATCCCTAAAAAGGGGGGATACCAATCGGTGGGGAAGGAAATGATGGGATTTCTTTCCTCCCACCTTTGCCAACGCCCCAATGGACTTGGAGGGCAAGAAACCAGCCCCTCCACCCCTATATATAGTGGGGAGGCGCATGGGAGCTTCACGCTTGCCCCTGGCGCAGCCCTCCCTCTCCCAAGTGCTCCTCCTCTCCCGTGGTGCTTGGCGAAGCCCTGCTGGATTGCCACGCTCCTCCATCACCACCACGCCGTTGTGCTGCTGTTGGATGGAGTCTTCCTCAACCTCTCCCTCTCTCCTTGCTGGATCAAGGCGTGGGAGACGTCACCGGGCTGTACGTGTGTTGAACGCGGAGGTGCCGTGCGTTCGGCACTTGATCATCGATGATTTGAATCACGACGAGTACGACTCCTTCAACCCCGTTCTCTTGAACGCTTCCGCTTAGCGATCTGCAAGGGTATGTAGATGCATTCTCTTTCTACTCGTTGCTGGTCTCTCCATAGATAGATCTTGGTGACACGTAGGAAAATTTTGAATTTCTGCTACGTTCCCCAACACCTCCTTCGGCTCCCTTCTTCTCCCGCTGCAACGCGCCACAAGGTTCGATCCACTCGCTGGTCACCAGCCTTGGTCCCCCGACTAGCGAACCCTCTGCCGGCACCGGCAGGCCCCCGGCTTCCCCTTCCTCTTCTCTACCCCCTGTCTGAATCCTCTCTCTCCAGGAACCAGCGGGGCGGACAGCGGGAGCAGGGCACGGCCGCTACGGGCCTGTGCGGGCAGGGCGGCCGATACGGGAGGCCGCTACGAGCGACGAGCAGGCGGGCGGCGCTAGCAGGGCACGGCGGGTGCGGGCAGGGCGGCCAGTGTCCTCCGTTTGGCTCCTATTGCTGCTGTGGACACGACCAACAAATATGAATTGACAGAGATTAACTAGACACAAACACGAAACCGACAGACATGAATGACGAACGGCGGCGTGGCATCTGTACTGTGTTATTTTTATTTTTTAATTTTAATCCCATTCTTTGTTGTCTGTTGTACCTCGGCTGACGGCAAAGATGCTTAACGGACTAACGGACTAACGCTGGCGGACGTCCAGTATTTTGCCGTCCCTCCTCTTTGCCGTCCGCCGCTGTAGGCAAAGGGCTCTTTGCCGTCCGCTTCAGAAAGCAGACGACAAAGGACCTGTTTGCCGACCCTGTCTTTGCCGGAGCTATTTGCTGTCCGCGGCGGACGGCAAAGCTCTTTGCCGTCCGCCGTCCGTGCCTTTGCTGTCCGCCGTGGCAGATGGCAAAATACTGGATTCCTGTAGTGATAATACAACAGCCCGGAGAGTCAGCCCCAAGCTTTGGAACAGATTTCTCACTAAGAAGAACCAAATCGTCGACTGTCCAGATGCCGAAGCCCTAGCAGCCTTTTAACACAGTATTCGGGATGAGTGGCTGGCCAGGCACCTCGGCCAAGAAAAGCCAAGGACGATGACGGCCTTAACAAGCCTTATGACCCGCTTTTGTGCGGGCGAGGGCAGCTGGTTGGCCCGTAGGGGCACCAGCGACCCGGGCACATCCAAAATTCGAGATGGCAATGGGAAGCCACGACGCAACAAGAACAAGCGTTAGAGCAATGAAGATAGTCCGGACAACACGGCGGTCAACGCCGGATTCAGGGGCTCACGACCCGATCAAAGAAAGAACCATTTGAAGGCAGCAAAGAAGGACCGTCCGACCCAAATAAAGTCCTAGACAGACTGTGCCAAATCCATGGCACCCCAGAAAAACCTGCAAATCATACTCACAGAGAGTGTTGGGTCTTCAAGCAGGCTGGCAAGTTAAATGCCGAACACAAGTGAAGGGAAACACCAAGTGAAGACGAGGATGAGCCTCGCCAGCCGAACACTGGGGAACAGAAAAAATTCCCGCCAGCAGTTAAACAGTAAACATGGTCCACGCAACCCACATGGAGTTCGTTGCCCCCAAATTCAACCCCTGGGCGGCCTGCCCGATCACTTTTGATCACAGGGACTACCCGACCAGTATCCGGCACGGAAGATTGGCTGCCTTGGTGCTCGACCAAATAATTGATGGATACCATCTCACTCGAGTCCTAATGGACGGCGGCAGTAGTCTTAATCTGATATATCAGGACACCATCCGCAAGATGGGGATAGACCCATCCAGGATAAGCCAGAGTAACACCACCTTTAACGGAGTGATACCAGGCATTGAGGCCTGCTGCCGGGGCTCCCTCGTATTAGAAGTAACATTCGGTTCTCCCGACAAATTCAGAAGCAAGGAATTACTCTTCGATATTGCTCCCTTCAGCAGCAGTTATCATGCATTACTAGGAAGAATGGCCTTCGCTTGCTTTAATGCAATACCGAACTACGCCTGCCTTAAACTTAAGATGCCCGGTCCACGTGGCGTCATAACGGTTAGTGGAAACACAGAGTAGTATGCGGCAGCTCCTGTAGCCGGACACTAAGCGGCCTCTCCCACCAGAACGCATGATCGGTCGTTAAGACCACGGACACGGCTAGACGAGTCCGGTGCACCACCATCAACAACAGCCCGGATAAACCCTGGCTGGGTGCTATACATATATCCCCATAAATGGTACTAGGGGCTGTCAACACATAATAAAGCCCATAATTCGGCTTGCATTATCAATAGGCCAATATCTCATATTTCTAATATCCATTGAGAATAACCAACCTCCCGCACGCTTACTCCTATATATGAGTTTTCGTTTTTACAGACACTACCCATGCGACACCCTCCCAGGATACGGCACAACGAAGACAAAGACGCAGACGTGCAGCAGGGCCCGCTCAAAGGTTTCTCTTTAGATTAAGCCCCTGTGTAAACCTTCCTTACTGTCTTTTGTTGCTTGACATCCCATAGGTATTCCATACACCCACAAGGGACACTGGCGTAATAGGCTTTTCGCCACGACAGATCAATGCATGTACCTGGAAATACAGGGTCAAGGGCGTTACTCAGCCTAGTATTTGCTATAAAGTCCAAATACCTTCGGGAGTGTTCGGCATCGCGAGTTTGGACTTATATGCATCAGCTCTGAAGCATGTCTTTGGTCAAATGTTGGGTTAGCCCGGCTCCTGGGTTTGCTACCTTACGTTCCGTTCTATCGGCTAAGGCGGCCAAAGGAGAACTACTGCGGTTGTGCCCTGGTTATTCCGGATGAGCACCTCAGTAGAGAAAGCCGAAAATTGACTGTCGTGATACAGCGAGAGACTGGTCAACCACTCGAGGACTCATCGGAATCTATAGGATTCCTCCGCATCAATGAAGGACCGGTTTCCCAGTCAAGTACGTACGCGCACTGTATCCGGATGCACGCGGAAGTACCAGGGGCTACATAGTAGCCCCACCTCTCAACTCCTATGGCTAAGTGAAAGTGTTATAGCTATATAGTCCAGTTGCCTAGTTCGATGTGCGATCACCTCCTTAATGGACCAAGACATTGGATCAAGTGTGTTTACGCAGATTTTTTCGAACACCCCCGCATTATATGCGTGGGGGCTAAAGCCAACGACTACTAACTTTCATGTTATATGCATACATAAACGGCCACACAGGAGACATTATAATACTTTCAGGCAAAAGTATAAAAACAACCTCTATAATTAACACATAATTGTTTACAATCAATAGACTTGTCACTCGGACATGACATTCTTCGAGCAATGAGCCTCTATTCTACGGGCACCTTCTATGACCTGCTCAAAATAGTGCTTGGCTGGGTCTTGGCTTCCTGCTGGACCCTGGGTTGCAATTCTGGTGGCCTCCATATCCTCCCAATATGTTTTAACACGGGCAAGAGCCATCCGCGCACCCTCTATGCACGCCGACCTCTTCACGGCATCAATTCATGATCTGGCGCCAAATAGTTGCTGCACTAAACCAAAGTAACTGTCCGGCCTCGGTCCTCTCGGCCACAGATGGTCTATTACGGACCTCATTGCAAGAGCGGACAACCTATGGAGCTTGGCTATAGCGGCCATCTTCTCACTTAATGGCAATGAGCGCGTTGGAGCGCTAAATTGCGACCAGAATAGCCTTTCTATTTCATTATCTTTATGATCCTTGAATAACTTGGTCGCATCAGTCATACTCTTTGCCAAGTCCGCATACTCATCTGCAGCGCTTCAAAGTTGATCCAAAGGAGCATACTTTGGGTCTAAGAACTTCATCCGCAACAAATATGGGTTTCCAGCCGCGATTTCTCCGGCTTGTCGAAGTTCCTCCCGCGCATCTCTAATGTTAGAGCGCATCTCCTTAGCCGAATCCAGCGCCTTCTTCAGGTCAGCCGCCTTTGCCCGATTCTCCTTATCGAGAAGCTCATACCGGCCGGCGGTGTCCCTCAGCTCCACACCCATCTCGGCTATCTTTTCTTCGCTTCAGAGATGAGCAGCCTGTTCGCCTCTCAAGTCTTCGGCTTCCTTTAGGGCAGCCGCATTGCTAACCCGGGCTTTTTCCTTGGCTAGGGCAAGTTCCGCCCTCAGGGCCTCAATGGAAGCAGCTCCGCCTGCAGCCACATCACATCATATTAATATTACAACCTTCTTACAATTTCCTAAACAAATAAGGAAATACGAGCGCATACTCTGCGACTCGTCGAATCGCTTGTTTACAAGCGTGACGTCGGCATCCACCACGTCAATCTGTCGCCTCAATTCGCCGAATTCGGCGGTCTGGTCTACCGCCAGACCCTTAGCAACCATTACCTAGGAGTGTGATCCTCCGTTTGCCGCCATGGGCTGGCAACCACAGTCTCAGGGGCTACTATCTATACATAGCACATCTATTACGTGCGGTGCAACCAACAATTATGTATTTCGTTGCTTACCTCAAAGCCTTTGAGCAAGCTTCTAAAAGCTTCATTTAACCCGCTTGTGGCGGAGGAAATTTTCTCCAACACCGTACTCATTAGTGTATGGTGATCCTCCGAGAGAGCAGCTTGCTCCAGGAGGCCCGTTAGTATGTTTGACCGGGCACCGGACTCTCCCGAACCCTTCTCATTGCCCTCAACGGGAACCGAACGCGCTAGGCTCGGGACGGCCAAAGTGTTAGCTTCTGGCCTCAGTAGATCCGGACTCCTCCGTGACGACACCTCAGGGCCGCCTGCCCCATGGGGCGGAGAGGCAGGTGGGGTTTCACTCTCCATCATCTCCAGAAGAAGATCCCCCGAGGACGAACCCTGTTGAGACGAACTGCTAGCCGGGATGCAAAAAAATAGGTCCTGGTTATTACTCTCAGAGGAAAAAGCAATAAGCTTCTTGTTTATTAACTTATAGCTCGGTGTAGGGCTGGCCCGTTAGCGGGCACGGCGCGGTAGGAACGCCATTCTGGGCAGGGCCCTTTGGTGAAGTTTTCTTCCCTTGTTTAGGCGCCTCTGTTTTCAAGTCTTCGGAGGCGGCCCTCTTTTTCCCGCGAGGGGAGGAAACCTTAGATTCACCTCCCCGATTGTCCTCCTCCGTGGAAATGTTAATTCCCCTGGTTCGGATGCACAATGTGTGAAACTCACTCTTGGCTTCTCCACTCCTCCCTTCGTCTTTCTCCGATGGCACTTGACTTAGCGCCCGTTTAAGCATCCTGGCTATTGCCGGGCCGGGCGAGCCATCGGGAAGCGGGGCCGGACACCTGATTCTCTCTGTCTTACTGAGCCAATCCTGGTCGCGGATAGTTTTTCAGAACAATGTTATGATAAATATAAATGAGGTGTTCGGTCACACGGTTACTTACTTGGGTATCTGGGTGGTTGCAGCTCAAGCCCGCATCCTCGGTGGTGTCCGGACACTTTATTCGTGGTTTGAAGAACAACTTATACATTCCTTCAAGCGTCATGCCGAAGAAGTGCTGAATGGTTCACGGGCCTTCTAGTTTGAACTCCCACATCCGAAGAGGTCGACGTTTGCACGGCAGGGCCCGCCGAACCAGCATTACCTAGATTATTTTGACAAGACTAATATCCCTCTCAAGAAGCTCCCGAATGCGGCTCTGCAACGTTGGTACATCGTTTGCAGGCCCCGAGTCCAGTCCCACGTTGGCCAACAACGCCAGTTGAGGCGGAGGGCCCGAGCGGAAGGTGGGGGCGTCCGCCCACTTCGTGCCTCGGGGAGCTGTGATGTAAAACCACCTCCGTTGCCATAGATCGGACACCTCCGGGAAAGAACCTTCCGACCATGGAACATCAGCGTTTCTGCTTATTGCGGCACCCCCTCACTCCGCGTGTCGCCCCGCAATCTCCTTCAGCTTCACATTGAAGGTCTTGAGCCATAGGCTGAAGTGGGAGGTGATGTGGAGGAAGGCTTCGCACACGACGATAAACGACGAGATGTGGAGGATGGAATCCGGAGCTAGGTCGTGAAAATCTAGTCCGTAATAGAACATGAGCCCCCTACGAAGGGATCAAGAGTAAAGCCCAAGCCTCGGAGGAAGTGAGAGACAAATACGACGCTCTCATTGGGTTCGAGAGTAGGGATGACCTGTCCTGCGACAGGAAGCCTGTGCTTGACGTCGGCGGTCAGATACCCGACCCCCCTAAGCTTCGCAATGTCCTCCTCTGTGACAGAGGAGGCCATCCATCGGCCTTGAAGGTCGGATCCGGACATGATTGAAGATCCGAGGTGCTTGAGCTTGGGCTTTGGGTGTTGGAACTTGAAGTGCGGGAAGGCGCAAGCGTGGAGATAGAGGGATAGGCCTCGACCCCTCTATAAAGGGGGAGAATATCAAGCATCCCCAGCGTAACCGTTCGGGACTTGCCTAAAAACACAGAGTCATGCCAAAAGGCATGGTTGGATTACCCATACCCATATTGATGAGGATCCCACGATAAGAGGGACACGATCTCTACTTCGACAAGACGTGCCAAAGAAACCGGCTCGTAATGTGTGCGGTAGCTGGTTATAAAAAACGGTTCGAATAAAAGCCGGATCGTGGCGTGACGTCACATTTCGAAGAGTTGTCAGCGGGTTAGATTTGTGATTCTCTTTACGGTGGTATGTGAAATTTATCTTGCAGAGACCGGACACGATTTAAGTGTTCGAAGATTACTTTGGAGTATTCGGTGATGGAAGCCGCCTTGCAATGCCAAAGACAATCTGCGCGCCGGACTCATTGTCATTGAAGCCTGGTTTAGGGGCTACTGAGGGAGTCCTGGATAAGGGGGTATCCGGACAGCCGGACTATATACTTTGGCCGGACTGTTGGACTATGAAGATACAAGATTGAAGACTTCGTCTCGTGTCCGGATGGGACTCTCCTTTGTGTGGAAGGCAAGCTTGGCGATCCGGATAATAGATCTCCTTCTCTGTAATCAACTCTGTGTAACCCTAGCCCCCTCTGGTGTCTATATAAACCGGAGGGTTTAGTCCGTAGGACAAAAACAATCATTCCATAGGCTAGCTTCTAGGGTTTAGCCTCTACGATCTTGTGGTAGATCAACTCTTGTAATACTCATATCATCAAGATCAATCAAACAGGAAGTAGGGTATTACCTCCATCGAGAGGGCCTGAACCTGGGTAAACATTGTGTCCCCAGCCTCCTGTTACCATTAGCCTTAGACGCACAGTTCGGGACCCCCTTCCCGAGATCCGCCGGTTTTGACACCGACAGTCACTGCATCTTCTATTTTTCTCCTCCCCTTCCAAGCAGTTTTGTCAACTCATGAGCATCTCCGGTTTTCATCGGTTTGGTACTTGCAATTAATTGTAATTTGAGGTATCAGCGGTAACCATGGACCACGTGGAAGGAGGTCCTTTGGAATTGTGTTCTAGCGGGCACAACTAGGCCAATCCTAGGGCAAGTGTGTTAGCGGGCCCAAGTACAACTTGGAGCGACAATGCTTCTGTAGTTCTGTTTCTCCATGTTGAAAGATATTCCCTCTGCCCGGAATTAATTGTCGCAGAAATGGACGTATATAGACGTACAATTTTATGCATTTCTGCGATAAGTAATTCGTGACGGAGGGAGTGTGTTTTCCTTCTCACCAATTGATACTAGATTCAAAATTATTAAGTGAAATATTGCACCCTGGCCTGACTGGGACATTAATTTTCATTATTTCATTATCTTGATTTGATAAACTAGGCAAAGGAATCACTAGGGACATGTCATCAAGATTACTTCCATCATTACCCAATGCGACTTTTTCATTTTTCGGCAGGTAATAAATCATGAATAGCTCATATCTTTTATTGTCATATAACATGCTTTTTTAAATGGAGACAATTTTTAACCTGTTCTGCTATTGTATTTTATTTTAACCTGTTATTTTTTTGTGAACCAACATTTCAGAGTTTTGAGAGATATTTTTTTAACTGTTTCTATATTGTATTTTTGCTTCTAATTATTGTAATATTTTTGTGGGATACTAGTAACCAAACCTCAGTCAATAATCATTCCATGCATCAATATGTCAGAGTTCTGAGTAAAATTATATTTCGATTTTAATTACCTAAGAATTGTATTTCTGAAAATTACATAATATGTAATAAAATTATGTGAATGTATATCCATTGATTTCACCTAACATAGCATACTAGTCATTCTGGAGCAGCGTGCGAGGTTTTATCTAATTTAATTAAAATAATAAGAAAAGATTCCAAAATAGTGTATCTCTAATAATTCTTTTTTATACCTCCGTCCAAAAGCTCTTTATTCATTAAGCGACAAAATATCTGAATTAGATATGTGCCCGACAAAAATATAAACATTTCTAAAAAATATTAGTTCTATTAATTTTTATAATAAAGATTTATGCTTATTTATATCTCATTTGTATTATTTAGCATAATTAGTCACTTCATATTGTTGGTAATATTATTAATATAGTTTTTCAAGATGCTATTTTAGTGTCTATCATTGAAAATACACCTTCTTTGTGATAAACCTAAATCATATTTTTGCAACAGAATAATCATTAGTTTTTTTATTTTCTATATGATGCCTTGAAAAGACATTAAACCAAACACTAAATGTGAGTAAAAACAAAAAAGACAAGATGGCATGTCTTTCGAGATGAATGTAGTGTATATAATTTTGGATTGTCTCCTTGAATATTTTGTTAGAGATCTCTAAAGTGCATGATGTAATAAATATCTTGATAGGAGTTTGTGGATAATGATTATCGATATAGAAAATTCTAGACCATGCATGAGGTTAAAAGGAACTTGTCGCCGAATCATTAGTGAGGGAGTACTGGATTAGGGGGTGTCCGGATAGCCGAACTATCATCATCGGCCGGACTCCAAGACTATGAAGATACAAGATTGAAGACTTCGTCCCGTGTCCGGATGGGACTTTCCTTGGCGTGGAAGGCAAGCTTGGCGATACGGATATGTAGATCTCCTACCATTGTAACCGACTCTGTGTAACCCTAGCCCTCTCCGGTGTCTATATAAAACGGATGGCTTTAGTCCGTAGGACGAACAACAATCATACCATAGGCTAGCTTCTACGGTTTAGCCTCCTTGATCTCGTGGTAGATCTACTCTTGTAACACATATCATAAATATTAATCAAGCAGGACGTAGGGTTTTACCTCCATCAAGAGGGCCCGAACCTGGGTAAAACATCTTGTCCCTCGTCTCCTGTTACCATCCGCCTAGACGCACAGTTCGGGACCCCCTACCCGAGATCCGCCGGTTTTGACACCGACATTGGTGCTTTCATTGAGAGTTCCTCTGTGCCATCGCAATCAGGAAGGATGCCTTTTCCCGTCTTTAAAGACGGCGCGGCCGTCAAGGGAGCTTTGGCCGCCGGCCAAACTATCCGGCTAGGTGGTTTTCTTATGACCGCCTGTTCGGCCACCGCTCCGACGGTGACCTCTCAGGTCATCAAAAGCGATCTTCGCGTCCGCTCGGAATTCGCCGAGCAGTTAGATCCGATTGAGCTCTCCTCCGTAAACGAGCTCTTGGATCGAATCGCCACCCTGGGAGTCACTACAGACTACGATCAGATTGGGCTTAAAACCGATCTGAGAGAAATTAACTCTCCCCAGGCTACCCACCACATTGTTGTGGTAGAGGAACAATGCGGCGACTTTTCTTCTATGTTGAAAACCAACTATGTCCGGATTCCCGATCCCTCCATGCCGGATTCCCGCGGAGGGACGGACGCCAATCAAATACTGAACCTAGAGTCAGGCATCGGACCAGATTCGTTGGAAAACATCCAACAAACCAAGCTTCCAAATCTGGAAGCTTCTTAGCCTTTGAGCCTCAGATCGGGCGGGGTTCCGAACTCAATTCCACTCGCCCGCCCAAACATAAGCGATCTATATAAAATACGGCAAGAGCCCGATGAAACAGTACATCGTTACTGGGCCAGATTCCTCCTGGTTATGAACAGGATAAAGGACTGCCGTGAAGAAAGCGCGATTTCAATTTTCTGCAACAATTGCACGGACAAGGGAATCATGAACGCCATCAGTCGTCGCGAAGTTACACGCTTCGCCGACCTAGCGACCATTGTACAAAAATAATGTGCGATGGAGAGTGCCTGAAAAACCGAAACTAGGTTCTGCGACAATCCGGCCCTGAATACAACCCCAGTCCGAAATAAAAGAGTGCGTCATACTCAAGCACCTGGGTTAAAAACCAAAAAGCAAAAACCCCCTAAAGGGTACGGAACCGTACTGGAGGGATGGCTCAATGGACCCTGCAAAATCCACAGTACGGAGGGCGCCACTCCAACACATACCCTTCGAGCATGTTGGATACTACGGCAGGTGGCCAAAAGTGGCGAAGGCTTTTTAGCCCCGGGCAACCAGCCCAGCAGTATCAGTACGGTATTAACAGTCTTCGAGACTTTCGCATCAAATAACATGCGGAAACGAACAATCCGCAGCCTCGCCAAAGTCTACCAAGTAGCAACAGCAAATCCACGGAGCGACACGGCTATCACCTTCAATGCCAGCAACGAACCTGAATTCCGAACAGCTAGAGCACCAGCCGCATTGGTCCTCAGTCCGATAGTGGACGGCTTTCGTCTTACCAAGGTACTCATGGATGGTGGCAGCGGATTAAACCTCATCTACGAAGAAACCCTTCAAAAATGGAAATTGACTGGAGCCGCATTGAGCGAAGCAGCACAACATTCAGGGAAATAATCCCTAGTCCAGAAGTACGCTACACAGGAAAAATCACGCTAGATGTAGTGTTCGGCTCGCCGGACAACTACAGGTCCAAAGAGGTCACATTCCAAGTGGCCCCCATTCGGTAGCGGATATCACGCCTTGTTAGTGCGAGAGGCATTCACAATCTTCCAAGCTATACCCCATTACGGGTACATGAAGCTCAAAATGCCCGGACCCAATGGAATAATCACTCTTGCCAGTGATCCAGATACAGCACTCCGCGCCGAAAATAAGACAGCCGCACTGGCCCTAGAGGCATTATCCGAAGCCTTAGCGACAGAAGAACTAACTGCGCTGCGCTCCACGGTGGATAGGGACGATGTGATACTCGATAAGAGGTCCAAGTCCACCTCTTTTAAACCAGCAGACGAAATAGTCAAATTCCAGGTCCATCCAACGGACCCCACAAAGACGACCTCCATTGGGGCATAATTAAATCCTGATGTAGAAGCCGCACTACGAGAATTCCTTCGGGAAAATTGGGACATTTTCGCCTGGAACCCTTCAGACATGCCAGGAATCCCATGCAGGCTGGCAGAGCACAGCCTAAATATCCTAAAAGGATTCAAGCCAGTCAAACAGGCTCTTCGGCGATTTTCAGAACCCAAAAGACAGGCAATGGGAGAGGAGCTAGCCAAACTCTTAGAAGCAGGATTCATCAGAGACATCAAACATCCGGACTGGCTAGCCAACCTGGTAATGGTACCAAAAAAGGACAAATCCTGGCGCCTTTGTGTCGATTTCAAAGACCTTAACAAGGCCTGCCCTAAGGACCCTGAGGGAGTTCCGGACTAGGGGGTGTCCGGATAGCCGAACTATCATCATCGGCCGGACTCCAAGACTATGAAGATACAAGATTGAAGACTTCGTCCCGTGTCCGGATGGGACTTTCCTTGGCGTGGAAGGCAAGCTTGGCGATACGAATATGTAGATCTCCTACCTTTGTAACCGACTCTGTGTAACCCTAGCCCTCTCCGGTGTCTATATAAACCGGATGGCCTTAGTCCATAGGACGAACAACAATCATACCGTAGCCTAGCTCCTAGGGTTTAGCCTCCTTGATCTCGTGGTAGATCTACTCTTGTAACCCACATCATCAATATTAATCAAGCAGGACGTAGGGTTTTACCTCCATCAAGAGGGCCCGAACCTGGGTAAAACATCGTGTCCCTCGTCTCCTGTTACCATCCGCCTAGAGGCACAGTTCGGGACCCCCTACCCGAGATCCGCCGGTTTTGACACCGACATTGGTGCTTTCATTGAGAGTTCCTCTGTGTCGTCACCGATAGGCTCGATGGCTTCTTCAATCATCATCAACGACACAGTCCAGGGTGAGACCTTCCTCCCCGGATAAATCTTCATATTCGGCGGCTTTGCACTGCGGGCCAATTCGCTTGGCCAACTGGAGCAGATCGAAAGCTACGCCCCTGGCCGTCAGGTCAGATTTGGAAGTTTGAACTTCACGGCTGACATCCGCGGGGACTTGACCTTTAACGGATTCGAGCCACAGCCGAGCGTGCCGCACTGTCCCGTCGTGTAGGACTTAGCCCTGCCGCCGGACAGTACCCTGGAGGCCGCACTCGAGCCAGCTCCGACCCTCAATTCGGAGCCGGCCGCGCAGATCAAGGACGGATGGCTAGACATCGCCTCGGGTGCTGCAACCTCTACGGCGATAGAGCCACACACTGACTTTGTCCCTCATAAAGCTCCTGACTCCAAGGTTCCGGACTCCTCGCCGGACTCTGAACATCCCGCGCCCGCCCTGATCGAATTCGATTGGGCGCCGATCATGGAGTTCACCGCAGCGGACATCTTTCAACACTCACCTTTCAGCGACATCTTGAGTTCGCTAAAATATCTCTCGTTATCAGGAGAGCCCTGGCCGGACTGCGGTCAGGACGGTTGGGATGCGGACGATGAAGAAATTCAAAGCCCACCCACCGCCCACTTGATAGCCACTGTCGATGATCTAACCGACATGCTAGACTACGACTCCGAAGACATCGACGGTATGGACGACGATGCCGGAGATGACCAAGAACCAGCGCCTACTGGGCACTGGAAAGCCACCCCAACTCACGACGTATACATGGTGGATACACCAAAACGAAGCGATAATGAGGAAAAACGGGACGTGGCGAAGGACAACTCCCCCAACAAACAAACAAAACGGCGACGCAAGCGCCGCCCGAGGACCGGCCTCGATAAAAATGGCACCCATACGGACCCGGCCTTAGAGCAGGGCGAAGCAGTGGACGACGCACGTGCCACCAAGCAGCCATCCGAACATGATGAACCGGACAGGCAACCCATCCCTGGCGAAGATGATCTCACATCACCAGAGCATACGAATCTTCATAAAAGACTCGTCGCCACGGCAAGGAGTTTGAAGAAGCAAAAGCGGAAGCTTAGAACAGCGGAGGACGCACTCAGAATGAGATGGAGCAAAGTACTCAACAGCGCAGATAAACATGGCGCCAGTCACCAGACAAAGAGCTACCCGAAGCGCAAGCTGTTGCCCGAATTTGACGAGGAGGCCTTAGAGCCCCCGCTGCCAAAAGAGAAAGAAGCCGCCTGGCCGGATAGACGACCAGATGACAGGCCAAGAGCAACAAGGGGCGCCGCACACAAACCGGCACACGATCAGCATAAAGATCCTTGGAAGAAGGACGATCCAGTCAGATCTATTTATGGGCCAAAAAAGAAGACTCCAGGAAGTAACACAACCAGCCAAGCATTTGAAGACAACGGCACACCCATATACAGGGGCGCCGCACACCCACTATGTTTTACCGACGAGGTACTGGATCATGGATTTCCAGCGGGATTTAAACCCATAAACATAGAGGCATACGACGGAACAACAGACCCCGGAGTCTGGATTGAGGATTATATCCTACACATACACATGGCAAGAGGAGACGATCTCCATGCCATAAAATACCTACCCCTCAAGCTCAAAGGGCCGGCCCGGCATTGGCTTAAAAGCCTCCCAGAAAATACGATTGGAAGTTGGGAAGAGCTTGAGGATGCGTTTCGAGCAAATTTTCAGGGGACTTATGTCCGGCCTCCGGATGCAGACGATTTAAGTCACATAACTCAACAGCCCGGAGAATCAGCATGCAAATTCTGGAACAGGTTCCTCTCTAAAAAGAACCAAATAGTCGACTGTCCAGACGCTGAAGCCTTAGCAGCCTTTAAACACAACGTCCGAGATGAATGGCTCGCCAGACACCTTGGCCAGGAAAAACCAAGAACAATGGCCGCACTAACAAGTCTCATGACCCGCTTTTGCGCGGGGGAAGACAGCTGGTTGGCTAGATGCAGCACCAGCGACCCGAGTACATCCGAAATCAGGGATTGAAATGGGAAATCACGACGCAAAAAATATCAGCGCCAGAATAAGGAAAATGGCCCAAATAGTACGGCGGTCAACGCCGGATTCAAAAGCTCTCGGCCGAACAACAAAACACTGCCCCTAAAGGGTAACAGTGACGAGCTATCCAACCTAAACAAGATTCTGGATAGACTGTGTCAAATACACGGTACCTCCGGGAAGCCTGCAAACCATACCCACAAAGATTGTTGGGTCTTCAAGCAGTCCGTCCGACTTAACGCCGAACACAAAGGGCTCGACACACCAAGTGAAAGTGACGAAACCCAAAAGCAGCGCTCCGGAAACCAAAAGACTTGCCCATTAGAAGTCAAAATAGTGAACTCACTTCACGTGATAACACGCAGCGCGACCCCTGCTATACCAGGATACCGTCCGCAGACTGGGGATAGAACCCACCAAAATTCGCTATAGCAGCACTTCCTTCAAAGGAGTGACGCCAGGCCTTTTTTAGCCAATTTTACAGGCTCTGTACCACTAGAGGTCGTGTTCGGTTCATCCGACAACCTCCGTCGCGAAAAGCTCACCCTCCATCACCCCATTTAGCACTAGCCCTTAAGCACTACTGGGGCATGTAGCTTTCGCCCGCTTTAATGCAATACCACATTACGCGTCTGTTATGCTTGAAAATGCCCGGTCCACGTGGCATATTCTTACAACTCCAGGTGTCTCTCGACCACGGAGAATGTGCGGCTGCCTTGACAGCCACACATTATTCTGACCTTGCAGGTCAAAGCCCCTAAAAACAGGTCATTTAGACCTCGGACATGGTTAGACGAGTCCGGCATAACTTAACAAGGGGCTTCCCAGCCGCATACCCCCCTTTTTTTAGGGGACCGCACGCATAAATGATGAAAGCCAATAAAGCTCAACTTTCTTCATCTTCCAAATCATACTTTATTTTGATACACTTTTTGCACGATATTTCTCAGAAACTAAGTCCTTCTCTTTTACAGATGAAGCACGTGCTACACCCGTCCAGGATACAGCACAACAGAGACACAGGCGCAGACGTGCAGTAGGGACCCGTTGCAAGGATTCTTTTCAGATTAAGACCCTGCGTAAACCTTTCTCACTGTCTCTTGTTGATACACATCCCCCGGTCTCCTACCAGAGCCGAGGAGGAGGCTTGTGTTTTGGCATCGGCCGCGTCAGAAGTTCCCGCCCGTACCTGGACACTAGGGGCTTAGGGCTTTATTCTGCCCAATATCATAAAGACCGAACACCTCAGGGAGTGTTCGGCGTCTCGAGTTAGGCCTTATATGCATCAGCTCCGAATCATGTCTTTGGTCAAATGTTGGGTTTGCCCGGCTCCTGTATTTTGCTGCCTTACGTTCTGTATCATCGGCTAACGCGGCACCAGGAGAACTACTGCGATTGTGCCCCGGTTCGGCCGGGAGAGCACCTCAGTAGAGAAAGCCGAAAACTGACTGTCATGATATAGCGAGAGACTGGTCAACCACTCGATCGACCATTGAAATGTTTAGAATTCCTCCGCTTTGACGCAGGACCGCTTCTCGGTCAGGCACATACGCGCCCCGAGTTCGGAGAAGCGCGGTGCCATCAGGGGCTATATAGTAGCCCCACATTCGAGCTCCTATGGCTAAGTGAAAGTGATAAAGCATTATAGTCCGGTTGCCTAGTTTGCTATGCTATCACCTCCTTAAAAGGACCAAGACGTTGGATTAAGTGTGAAAAAGCGTTTTTCTTTTTGCAAACACCCCCGCACCATGTGCGTGGGGGCTGAAGCCAAAGACTGCCATCTTTCAGATTATACATACATATACGGCCGCACAGGAGATAGTTCAATACTTGAACACACAAGTATAAAAAGTCATTGCATTACAAACATGATCTTAGAAATCATACATGTCATTCAAACATAACATCTTTCGAGCACTGCGGCTCTATTATACGAGCGCCCTGCAGGACTTCCTCAAAGTAATGCTCGGTGGGAAATCGGCTTTTGTCCGAACCCCGGGATGCAATAGCGGTGGCATCCATCTCCGCCCAGTATGTTTTACCGCGGGCGAGAGCCATCCGCGCACCTTCTATGCATGCCGACCGCTTCATCGCCTTAATATGCGGCACTGCCCCAAGGAATTGCTGCAACAAGCCAAAATAACTCTTCGGCTTGGGCCTTTTCGGCCACAGATGAGTGACCACATCCGTCATGGCCAGTCTGGATAATCTATTCAGCTCAGCCCACTCTACCAGCCGATCACTCAACGGAAGTGGACGCTCCAGACCAGAAAAGCTCTTCCATTTCATGATCCTCCTGGCTTCGAAAATGCATGACTGCGTCAGCCGCACTCGCCGCCAAGTCCAGATAAGGATCCTCCGCACCGTACAATCGGTCCAGCTGAGCATACTTCGGATCCGTGAACTTCCTACGCAGCATAAAGGGCTTTCCAGCCACAATGTCTCTGACGTGACGCAGTTCCTCCTTCATAGCCCGCATCGCACTACGGACATCCTTGGCCTCGGCATCGGCCTTTTTCAGGTCCTCTTGCTCCGCTCGGCGTTCTCCTTCAAGAACCTCCAGGCGGTCGGTAGCAACTCTTAATTTCATGGCCATTCCAGCCATCTCCTCCCTGCTTCGGCAGTGAGCAGCCTTCTCGGCTTCTAGCCCTTCCGCTGCCTTCAAGGCCGCCGCCTCGCTTTTTCTGGCTTGCTCCTTGGCCCGAGCAAGTTCTGCTCGAAGGTCTTCCACAGCAGCAGCACCATCTGCATCTAAGCATACAATTTGTAAGGAATGGGCGTCAGCTCCCTTACTAACCAACCGCGGGGCAACCACATACCTTGTGACTCATCAAGTCGTCTATTGACCAGCGAGATGTCCGCATCTGCAGCGTCGAGTTGCTTCTTCAGCTCGGCAAATTCATTAGTCCGGCTGGCCACCGAACGTTCCGCCACCTGCATGGGAAAGGCGACAGTTAATAACTGAGATTACGATCCTAGGCACGCTATCGTTTTCGACAGCATACCAAGTCTCGGGGGCTACTATCTATACAGGGCGCACTTCATGTGCAAAACTGTCAACAGGTATGTCATTTTTTGCGTACCTCAAATCCCATCAGTAAACTTCCGACGGCCTCATACAACCCGGTTTCGGCGGACGAGATCCTCTCAATCACATCACCCATTAATGTGCGGTTATCTTCTGAGATGGACGCCCTCTTAAGCAAATCCTGCAGCTCCACCGGCCGTACTCCAATGGGCGCCGAACTCTCCGGTCCCGCCGGACTCGGGGAGACCCTCCACGACGACACCTCAGGGTCGTCCGCCCCGCACGATGGGGCGACAGATGAAGGCGTTTCACTTTCCATCACCTCCGGACGAAGGTCTCCCAAAGATGAGCTGTGCTGAGATGGGCTGAGATCCGAACTACAAGGTAAAAACTTCGTTACCTTTAGACATTAAGCAGGGGTGTCTGATAATTATAAAATCTCCCTTTTTCACTTACGGCTCGTTAGAGGGCTGATTCCTCCGAGGAGACAGTACGGCCGGGGCACTTTCTGGCGCAGGACCTTTCGGTACAGATTTTTTTTCCACGCTTTGAGGCCTTGGCCTCCGGGTCTTCGGAAGCATTCCTCTTCTCCCCCTGGAAGGAGGGACTCTCGATTCCTCCCTTACCAAACGCCTCCTTGGCAGAGGTGACAGTTTCCCCATGCCCCCTGAGGGAGTCCCGGACTAGCGGGTGTCCGGATAGCCGAACTATCATCATCAGCCAGACTCCAAGACTATGAAGATACAAGATTGAAGACTTCGTCCCGTGTCCGGATGGAACTTTCCTTGGCGTGGAAGGCAAGCTTGGCGATACGGATATGTAGATCTCCTACCTTTGTAACCGACTATGTGTAACCCTAGCCCTCTTCAGTGTCTATATAAACTGGATGGCCTTAGTCCATAGGATGAACAACAATCATACCATAGGCTAGCTTCTAGGGTTTAGCCTCCTTGATCTCGTGGTAGATCTACTCTTGTAACCCACATCATCAATATTAATCAAGCAGGACGTAGGGTTTTACCTCCATCAAGAGGGCCCGAACCTGGGTAAAACATCATGTCCCTCGTCTCCTGTTACCATCCGCCTAGACGCACAGTTTGGGACCCCTTACCCGAGATCCGCCAGTTTTGACACCGACATTGGTGCTTTCATTGAGAGTTCCTCTGTGCCGTCGCGATCAGGAAGGATGCCTTTTCCCGTCTTTAAAGACGGCACCGTCGTCAAGAGAGCTTTGGCCGCCGGCCAAACCGTCCGGCTAGGTGGTTTTCTTATGACCGCCTGTTCGGCCACCGCTCCGACGATGACCTCTCAGGTCATCAAAAGCGATCTTCGCGTCAGCCCGGAATTCGCCGAGCAGTTAGATCCGATTGAGCTCTCCTCTGTAAACGAGCTCTTGGATCGCATCGCCGCCTTGGGAGTCGCTACAGACTACGATCAGATTGGGCTTAAACCCGATCTGAGAGAGATTAACTCTCCTCAGGCTACCCACCACGTTGTCGTGGTAGAGGAACAATGCGGCAACCCTACTTCTACGTTGAAAACCAACTATGTCCGGATTCCCGATCCCTCCAAGACGGATTCCCGCGGAGGGACGGACACTAATCAAATACTGAACTTAGAGTCAGGCATCGGACTAGATTCGTTGGAAAGCATCCAGCAAGTCAAGCTTCAAAATCCGGAAACTTCTTGGCCTTTGAGCCTCAGATCGAGCAGGGTTCCGAACTTGATTCCACCCGCCCACCTAAAGATAAGCGATCTATCTCGAATACGGCAAGAGCCCGATGAAACAGTACATCATTACTGGGCCAGATTCCTCCTGGTTATGAACAGGATAAAGGACTGCTGCGAAGAAAGCGTGATTTCAATTTTCTGCAACAATTGCACGGACAAGGGAATCATGAACGCCATAAGTCGTCGCGAGGTTACATGCTTCGTCGACCTAGCGACCATCGTACAAAAATACTGTGCGGTAGAGAGTGCCAGGAACACCGAAACTAGGTTTTGGGACAGTCCGGCCTTGACTACAACCCTAGTCCGAAGTAAAAGAACCAAAAAACAAAAACAAAAAACCCCTACAGGGCATGGAACCGTACTGGAGGGCTGTCTCAACGGACCCTGCAAAATCCACAGTACGGAGGGCGCCACTCCAACACACAGCCTTCGAGCATGTTGGATACTACGGCAGGTGGCCAAAAGTGGCGAAGGCTTTTTAGCCCCGGGCAAACAGCCCAGCAGTATCAGTACGGTATTAACAGTCTTCGAGACTTTCGCATCAAATAACATGCGAAAACGAACAATCCGCGGCCTCGCCGAAGTCTACCAAGTAGCAACAGCAAATCCATGGAGTGACACGGCTATCACCTTCAACGCCAGCGACGAACCTAAATTCCAAACAGCTAGAGCACCAGCCGCATTGGTCCTCAGTCCAATAGTGGACGGCTTTCGCCTTACCAACGTACTCATGGATGGCGGTAGCGGATTAAACCTCATCTACGAGGAAACCCTTCAAAAAATGGATATTGACCGGAGCCGCATCGAGCGAAGCAGCACAACCTTCACAGGGATAATCCCTAGTGGAGAAGTACGCTGCACAGGAAAAATCACACTAGATGTAGTGTTCGCTCACCGGATAATTACAGGTCCGAGGAGGTCACATTCCAAGTGGCCCCATTCGGCAGCGGATATCACGCTTTGTTAGGGCGAGAGGCATTCACAATCTTCCAAGCTATACCCCACTACGGGTACATGAAGCTCAAAATGCCCGGACCCAATGGGATAATCACTCTTGCCAGTGATCCAGATACAACACTCCGCGCTGAAAATAAGACAGCCGCACTGGCCCTAGAGGCATTGTCCGAAGCCCTAGCGGCAGAGGAACTAACTATGCCGCGCTCCACGGTGGATAGAGACGATGTGATACTCGAAAAGAGGTCCAAGTCCACCTCTTTTAAACCAGCAGACGAAATAGTCAAATTTCAGGTCCATCCAACGGACCCCACAAAGACGGCCTCCATTGGGGCACAATTAAGTCCTGATGTCGAAGCCGCATTGCGAGAATTCCTTCGGGAAAACTGGGACATTTTTGCCTGGCACCCTTCAGACATGCCAGGAATCCCACGCAGGCTGGCAGAGCACAGCCTAAACATCCTAAAAGGATTCAAGCCGGTCAAACAAGCTCTTCGGTGATTTTCCAAACCCAAAAGACAGGCAATGGGAGAGGAGCTAGCCAAACTCTTAGAAACCGGATTCATCAAAGATATAAAACATCCGGACTGGCTAGCCAATCTAGTAATGGTACCAAAAAAGGACAAATCCTGGCGCCTCTGTGTCGATTTTAAAGACATTAACAAGGCCTGTCCAAAGGACCCTTTCCCCCTCCCTCGCATCGACCAAATCATCGATGCTACCGCAGGGCACGATTCATTGTGCTTCCTCGACGCATACTCCGGATACCATCAAATCAAGATGGCGGAGAAAGACCAGGCCGCAACGGCATTCATTACTCCATATGGGCCATTCTGCTTCAACACAATGCCCTTCGGACTCAAAAACGCCGGTGCAACATATCAGCGCATGATTCAAACATGTCTGGCTACCCAGATAGGCAAAACAGTAGAGGCATGCGTAGACGATGTGGTCGTCAAGACCAAACACGTAAAAACTCTAGTAGAAGACTTGAGGGTGACATTCGACAACCTCCGAGCGTATGACATTAAGCTCAATCCGGAAAAATGCGTCTTCGGCGTACCAGCCGGAAAGCTCTTGGGCTTCATCGTATCCGGTAGAGGAATTGAAGCAAACCCGGCCAAAATCCGAGCTCTGTCACAATTGGATATTCCAAAAGACCTCAAGCAAATACAAAAACTAACCGGATGCGTAGCGGCCTTAAGTCGCTTCATTTCCTATTTGGGAGAAAAGGCTCTGCCCCTCTACCGCCTCCTCCGGCGCACCGAACATTTTGAATGGACGGATGCTGCCACAGCCGGACTCGAAGTAATAAAGGCCATACTGGCAACAAATTCGGTCCTGGCCGCGCCCAACCTGGGCGAGCCTATGTTATTATATATCGCAGCAACACATCAAGTTGTCAGCGCGGTACTCGTCGTCGAGCGAGAGACAGAAGGGCACAAATTCCCTCTTCAAAAACCAGTGTACTATGTATCCACTGTCTTGACTCCATGCAAGTCCCGATACCCACATTATCAAAAGATAGCATATGCGGTGTTCATGGCATCCCGAAAGCTGTGACACTACTTTCAAGAGTGCTCCATAACAGTGGCCTCCGAAGTACCTCTCAATGATATTATAAACAATCGCGACGCAACGGGCAGGATTGCAAAATGGGCCATTGAGCTCTTACCATTTGACATAGCCTACAAACCATGGCAGGCTATAAAGTCGCAAGTCCTGGCTGACTTCATCGCCGAATGGACCGAAGCCGAACTCCCTAAAGAGTACGGCGCATACTCCAATTGGATCATGCATTTCGACGGCTCCAAGATGTTGGCGGGCTTGGGGGCTGGCGTCGTCTTGACGTCCCCAACCGGAGACACAGTCCAATATATACTTCAAATAATGTACATGGACTCCAACAACGCAGCCGAATACGAGGCCCTTCTACATGGCCTCCGGATGGCAATCTCCATGGGTATTCAACGCCTAGAGGTGCGCGGGGATTCAAACCTCGCAATATCCCAAATAAATGCAGACTTCGACGCCAAGGATCCGAAAATGGCAGCCTACCGTAACGCTGTGCTAAAAATGTCAGCTCGGTTCGAGGGACTCGAATTCCACCATGTAGCCCGGGACAATAACCAGGCAGCAGACGTGTTGGCACGCATCGGCGCAAAACGCGATGCCGTCCCTCCGAACATCTTCCTGGAATGACTTTTCAAGCCATCCGTATCATGGGAAGAGGAGTCCGGAAATAACAATCCGGAGCCAGCTGCATCACCTAACTCAGACCATTCTGACACAATCGGCGGCTCAGCGATTGAAATAACACCTTCAGCTCACGAAATAATGGCAGTAATTGCCCCGTGGACGGAACCATTCCTAGCCTACTTAATTCGGCAGGAACTTCCCGAAGACCAAAATGAGGCCCGCTGCATAGTTCGGCGATCTAAAGCCTACAAGGTCCATGAGGGAGAACTTTATAAGAAAAGCACAACCGGAGTCGTTCAAAGGTGTATCTCCGAAGAGGAGGGGCGGAATCTCCTGGCTGAAATTCACGCCGGACTCAGCGGGCACCACGCCGCAGCCCGGGCCTTTGTAGGCAAGGCCTTCCGTACAAGATTTTATTGGCCGACAGCCCGGGCAGATGCTCATGACTTAGTCCAATGATGCGTCGGTTGCCAGCTCTTTGCTAATCAGAGCCACATGCCACCCACCGCCCTCAAAACTATACCCATTACCTGGCCGTTCGCGGTCTGGGGGCTTGACATGGTTGGACCCCTTAAAGGGGGAACCCACAAGCACAAATACTTATTGGTCATGGTGGATAAATTCACCAAATGGATAGAGGCCAAGCCGGTTAAAACGGCAGAATCCGGACCTCTGATAGACTTCATATCCGGGGTAGTACACCGCTTCGGCGTCCCCCACAGCATCATCACTGATAACGGCACGAATTTCACGGCCGACAAGGTTAAACTCTGGTGCAAAAACATGGGCATCAAGCTTGACTACGCTTTAGTCTACCACCCTCAAACTAATGGTCAAGTGGAACGAGCAAATGGTCTAATCATGAGCGGCATCAAACCCAGATTAGTGCGGTCCCTCACAGAATCTAACACGCACTGGGTAGAGGAGCTCGACTCCGTACTCTGGGGGCTGCGGACCACGCCAAACCGCACAACCGGATTCACACCATTTTTTATGGTATACGGCGCTGAGGCAGTTTTGCCCT
The DNA here is from genome assembly GCF_002162155.2 of Triticum dicoccoides. Lineage (NCBI taxonomy): Eukaryota > Viridiplantae > Streptophyta > Magnoliopsida > Poales > Poaceae > Triticum > Triticum dicoccoides. The sequence goes on from NC_041393.1 coordinate 704,976,315, forward strand.
GCGACATAATTCATGACTCACCTCGCGTGCGCATGTACGAGGAAAGAGAAGCCGAGTTAGATCGGCAGGAAAGTTTGGACGCTTTAGAGGAGGAGCGCGATGTGGCCAAATCCCGTTCCGCATTCTATCAACAGCAGGCTCGAAGATATCAAAGCAGAGAAGTACGGGCCAAAACCTACAACGTTGGCGAGCTAGTTCTACGCCTGCCGGACAAGAAAAAGGACAAACTTAAGCCCAAATGGGAAGGTCCCTTCATCATTGACCAAGTCCTTACCGGCGGTGCATACCGTCTACGCAACGCATCTGACAATCGACTCGAGCCAAAACCATGGAACGCAGCCCGTCTCCGAAGATTTTACGCCTAGCGCCGGACTCAGGGTTCGTCTCCTTCCTCCGTCCACCTTTCATATTTTTTCGCTGTCTTTGTTTTCCCTCCTCCCCCCTTTCTTCAGCACAAACCTCTTTAGGGCTGATCTGCACTTTGTTCGCACTTACTCGATGTGCTACTCGCACTCGTTATACCTGGGGGCTTCTTTAACAGAAGCTTATTTATATGGGCTTCATGCCCAACACATGTGTCACACTTCCGCATGTACCTTTTGATCACCATTGTATGCATCCATATGACTTAAGTTTTGGCCAAGCCGGGTTGCCTAGCTCCTGTGCTTACCCCTACGTTCCCGATTGTTCGGCTAGGAGGTAAAGGGAGCACCTCTGCGATTGTTACTGCCGGGTCAGCCGGATGTGTACCTCAGACTGGGTGAAGCCGAAGGCTAGCGTTCTTAAGGGAATATTCGGTCAGTAACTTGAAAGATGATTTATTACTTACTTATTTATCTGCCCCCAGATGCTTTTTCTGCTATTTTCGCAGTCCGGACATGCACTTTAGGGCATGCCTCCCAGGGAAAGGAACCCTTAACGGAACTATTCTCCCTGAAAGATGTTTCTTACTAACCATGTAATATAACATAGCTAGTTGGGCACTTGTCTGATAAAGCATTATGACCCCTACGCCTTGTCTCCATGCATGCCCCGATTCTTTTATAACCGTCAGGGTATTCGGACACACTCCGGACTGTTGGGTCCCGAGGTTGAAGCGAAAAGGTCCGCAAAGGCAAACGATCTACAATCCGGCTAGAAGGCATTTTACATGTCATTTTTAAATTACATCGTCAAACTGACTGATTGTACTCCTCTTCAATCCCATCTAACAGGCTGTCTAATTTACAGTCCTGTTGGGAATATTTTGTGGCCAACTCTACTTGGCCGTACATTAGGCTCACAGGGATCTCCTTCCCATCGGGCCCCGCAGGTCCGACCTCGGCCATGTGGTTTGGGTCAGCCTTCGGGTACCGCGTCTTCACCATGGCCCAGGCCTCCCTGGCGCCTTGACGGCAGGCTGATATCTTCCACAGACGGAGCCGCCGCCGTACTCCCTGAAGCTTCTCAGCAAGCCCTCCAAGACCCTCGGGTAGCGAGACGAAAGGCCATAAGGCCTGAACGACGCCGCTCATCGCCTGCCGAACACGTTCGTGCAGTTGCAGCAGCTCGGGAAGAGGGTCTCCCGTGGAACCAGGCATCTCCTCCGCCGGACGACCCGTGAGCACACCTACAGACATATTTCTGTCAATCGACTTCCTCGCCGAACTCTTCTTTTCAAAAGAGTTTGCTCAAGCACTTACTATAAATGTCGCGATGAAGCCGCCGATTCTCCTTTACGGAGTTCGACAGCTGGACCCGAACATCTTTTAGTTCTTCGCCCAGCTGGGTGTTGGCATCTTGGAGTTTGTTCCTCTCGTGCTGCACCCTCATAAGCACCCTCTCGCCGGCCTTCACCTGGCACAGCAGCTGTTGCTTGTCCGGATCTAGTCCGACACTCTCTACAATACTATTATCAGACTATACACACACGCCGCACTTCATAAACTACTTCTCCTTTCAAAATATGAATTACCAAAAGGGGTCTCCGTGGCTCCCCCGGCAGCGGCTAGTGCGGCCTCAAGTTGGGCCTTGCACTCTTGAAGCTCCTGAGACAGGTGGGTATTCTTCTCAGTAAGATCCTGCATAACAAATGATCCTTAAATCAGTTAGTTTAACTATTTTAAGTCTTGGGGGCTACTGGCATATATAGCCATTAAAATTCCTTACCTGTATGTCCTTTACATACTGCTCCGTGGCTTTGGTTAAACCATCTTGAGCAGAACAGAGGTGCACGTCTCCTGCATTAAAGGCTTTTAATGCCTCAGGGGAGAAACACGCGTCACGAAGAACTGTCCGACGGCGCCTATGATTCATGGCGCTCTCCACCTCAGACCTGGTGGCGGACAACCTGTCGGCATCCTCCGTTGGAGGAGCGTCTGGCTCGCGCCTTGCGCTCGCCTCCCCTTCCGGACCAGGCGTTGGAGCCTGGCTGGCGGAGGCCTGGTGGGCACCCTCTCCGGACTCAGTCTGGCGAGCGCTTTTTCTCCTGGAAGAATCATGAGCATTAATATGCCTCCCAGGAGTCTTTCCCTTAAAGGACAATGGTGCACCGTACCTTTGCGGTGATGTTTCGATTCGCGCCGCACTCCTCTTCCGCCTGCTGGGCCGAACTGACCTCGTTTGGTCCGTCGCCGCGGGCTCGGCTTCCTGCCGTGAAGGCACCTCCTGCCGAGCACCATTGGTGCACGGTGGTCAGAAATAAGCATTAAAAAGTAACGATGTCAGGACTTCGGTCGTACTCACCTGGGAAGCCGGACACAAACCGGGGTAGTCAGCTGTAATGGCGACTAAAGCATTATCTATGCTGAGCTGGTGGAACACCCCGTCAATTAAATCCACCTTAATGTCCGGATCCTCTTCGGAGGCCGGATCAAGGGATCTTCCCGGATCCTCGGGTTGTGGAGTCGGACTGTGTATGCCCTCCACATCCCGACGCAGTTCCTGCGTCAAAGTCATAAAATAAGGCATTTAACTTCGAAAGCACGGGTCGGATGAATAAACGTTCGCTTACCCAGCTCCGAGGGTTATTCATGGAGAACCCATTCAATGGGCTCGTCTGGAGAAAATCCTCCTTCTCCCCCTTGTACAAGCCGGACAGGATCTTCACCAGATCCGCGGCCGATCCTGGCCCCTTGCGGCCATGACGGGTGGTGTCGTTCTCCCCGGTGAAGTCCCACATGGGGTGGCCCCTATATTGGAGCGGCTGCACCCCTCACATAATGCACGTGGCCATAATTCCAATCATGGTCAATCCGGAGTGGGCCAGTAACCTAATCCGGCCCATCAGATAATGGACGCTCCCATCATCCTCCAGTTGAGGGCTCCACGGGCGCCAACTCGGGCGTTTCTTCAAGGGAGCATTGCTGAACTCCGGGAGGCCGATCCGAACTGGATCCAGCAGAGGGGCGTCCTCCATATAGGACCATTCCGAAGGCTAATCTTCGGACGCCTTCTTCGGGGTACCGGATGGATATCCGGTCCCGGCGATGCGCCATATTTCGGCTCCGCCCACTTGATATATCGACCCCTTGTGAGAACTGGGCACGAGGCAAAACAATCTCTTCCACAGTGCAAAATGGGGCTCGATGCCCAAGAACAGCTCGCAAAGAGCTACAAAGCCCGCGATGTGCAAAATGGAGGCAGGTGTAAGGTGGTGAAGCTGGAGTCCGTAGAACTCCAGGAGCCCCCGGAGAAACGGATGTATGGGAAATCCGAGTCCCTTTATTAAATAAGGGACAAAGCATACCCGCTCTCCTTTGGAGGGGTTGGGAACGCTCTCCGCCTGCTTTCCACACCGGAAGGTGGCCAGTCCGGCTCGAACCGGAACCATGAAGGCTAGGGGAAGACATCCCTTGGTTTGGAGCGCCACTAGCTCGCTGTGTGGAACTGAGGATCTCCCCCAATCTCCTGGCTTAGGGCTGGGAGCGCAAGAGGAGGAGCCGCGTCGACTATCCATGGTAGAATGGATTTTAGTCAGAGGCGCTTCGATGAGTACTTGCGGAAGGAGGATGGTGTGAGTTGGATCTAGATCCTCGCCTCTCTTATAGGCGGCTCGTTTGCACGGCTAGGGGAAACAATGTAAAAATACCCTAGCTTTTCGCATTCATACGACACGTGGAACAAGGCCATTATTGGGCGTAGAAGCCGGACACTATTCGACAGGAACATGAAGTTTGAAGGAGAACCCGCCTTGCAACGCCGAAGACAACATGCGCGCCGGACTCGTCGTCATTGAAGCCTGGTTCGGGGGCTACTGAGGGAGTCCTGGATTAGGGGGCGTCCGGATAGCCGAACTATCATCATCGGCCGGACTCCAAGACTATGAAGATACAAGATTGAAGACTTCGTCCCGTGTCCGGATGGGACTTTCCTTGGCGTGGAAGGCAAGCTTGGCGATACGGATATGTAGATCTCCTACCATTGTAACCGACTCTGTGTAACCCTAGCCCTCTCCGGTGTCTATATAAACCGGATGGCTTTAGTCCGTAGGACGAACAACAATCATACCATAGGCTAGCTTCTAGGGTTTAGCCTCCTTGATCTCGTGGTAAATCTACTCTTGTAATACATATCATCAATATTAATCAAGCAGGACGTAGGGTTTTACCTCCATCAAGAGGGCCCGAACCTGGGTAAAACATCTCCCTCGTCTCCTGTTACCATCCGCCTAGACGCATAGTTCGGGACCCCCTACCCGAGATCCGCCGGTTTTGACACCGACAATTAGCATACCACTTCACACCTTTTTAGGGTCAAATGTGTCTTACATGTAACAACATCTTTGAAGATCTGTTGATGATGGGTGATGTAACGGTCTCCAATGGTTAAGCTTCCATTTAAGGTTGTGTTTGGTACTAGCAAGGTATTGCAAAAACCGAAGTATTCAAAAACTACAGTATTTTAGCCCGTATGTGCAAGATATACCACAGTTAGGATCTATCAAAGTATTTTGACGTAGTGAAAATACTATGACCTGTTTGACTGGTGCTTTATGCAACAACTTACATTAGCTAACTTGTTCCTAGCTAGTTGCAATCAGTCAATGGTTTTGTTGATTAGAGTTGATTAGCTGGGTATGGACACTCGTGTGTTGGCGCCTGCATCGATAGACAAAACTCGCACGAGCAACGGAGCAAGATGAGCAGCAATTCAAATTCGCATCCACACGGCCGGGTAGGAAGCTCGAGTCGAGCAGGAGTTGCTTGCCCTTTTCCTCACGACCGGTGCCTCTCGTGTGCAATGCTGCTTCTGGGTGCTTTAATGGCTGCGCATAGCTTACTTTATGTTGCATGCATGTTTAGCTGTTGCAAGCATAATCATTGAGTAAAAAATAATTTTGACGCTTTTCTGCATCATCGCAAAGTTATTTAAGTTTGGCCGATTCAAATTGTTCGGCGTGCTGATGCAATTTTCTTCACAACTTGCTCTTAGTTATGCGGCGCCTTCTCTCCCGCGAGAACAAAACACTTGCAGACTCAACTGGTCCTCACAAAGGGATCCAATGGAGAATACGTCGACAAGAGCATTTAAAGTTTTCGTGTACCCCATTCAACGTTATGAGCTAGTACGGGCCTTCAGCTGCCTGGGCGGTTGACTTGATTTTCCTGGCTGACTTTTTTCCTACGACCATTTACACACCCCGGTGCTCAAGCTGGTTCAAGCCTCAACGGTGCATGGATGGAAGATGGAAGGTTTCTAGTGGGACTTTGCATGAACGGTGACCACCAACGGCCAAACGTCTCGTCATGCTTCATGCATGCATGCGTGACTTTGTCACGTTTCGAAGCCAACCACCTGCAGGGCTTCGGCACCGACCTGTACCTGCTTTCTGGCAGACCGCCCGAATAATGTCCCGATCTATGATCACCACAAACCTAGCCGGAGCC
>NC_041393.1:704982313-704982551 GCF_002162155.2 Triticum dicoccoides
AACGAGTAATTACCAACGAGATTAGATCAATATACGTACTCGGCTCCCCCTATATTCGAATCATGGCTCCGCCTCTCCCGTTGGATTTCCTATACGGCGCCGGCAACGCCCGCTATAGGCTTATTAGTAATGCTACATCTACGTAATAAACTCTACATATGTTATGTAAAGGGCAACATGGATTATATTGATTGGAGAAGGGGGAGGAAGGGGCCCCACCCACCTGAAAATTGGGGGG
>NC_041393.1:704982662-705011165 GCF_002162155.2 Triticum dicoccoides
GGGGGGGGGGGAGTTATGTTAGGCAGTTTACGTAAAAACCTACGTAGCTTAACGTAGATGGAGCATTTTTTTATTGAGTAACCACGTAGATGGAGCATTATTGTATTATTAATGGTACTGGCCGCACACCTCCCTTACACTAGGTTTTGTAGAGGGCCGGCCCATTTATCTTTTCAATTTGTTTTTTTCTGCGTTTCTACCTGTCTTTTCTATGATTGTTTTTTTGTTTTCCTATTGTTTTTTTATTTTATTAAATCCATGAACTTTATCAAATTGATGATTTTTTTTCAAAATTGAAATTATTTTTTAAAAAAATTTCTGAACTTTTTTACAAATTTGATGATCTTTCCAAGAATGATTATTTTTAAAATTCTATTCACTTTTTCCAAAATCGTGAGCTGTTTTGAAGTTTGTGATTTTTTTTCAAAATTCATGAAAAAAATTTAATACACAATTTTTGCCAATTTTCTTTTAAAAAAATTTCGTTTTTTTTCACAAGTCAAATGATTGACCGGTAAACTGGTCGACGTCATCGAGCGACCAGGCAAATGAGTCGACTGCCCGCATTCTTCTTGTGCTGGCCTACGAGTGGGGGTGTGGGGGCGCCGAGATGCTCAACCGGCGCCTAAGGTGCCCTATAGGAGCTTCCCCTTCTGGTGTCGTACAACTGGATTTGTGAAACTTTGATGCACGCGTGACTGTGTCAATGGCCCACGAGTTTCTCGTAAGGGTCACACTTGTGGGCTGAGAGTGCGTCAAGTGATGCATTCAGTCGCTGTCACGTGTATGTGTTTTCTCTAGATTTACTTATTATTATTTTCTGTAGGTTTTAGATGGTCTTTCGGCTTTTTGGTTTACGCCTGGGTTTTCCTTGGTTTTCGAGAAAAATCATGATTTTTTGTGTGTTTTGTTTGCTTCCATGACTGTGCTTCTCAGAAAAATAAAAAAATCGAAAAAAATTGTGTGATCCTTTTGCTTCCACGACAAGCATAGTTGTGCTTCTTGGAAGGGGAAAATAGTCGCTAATATTATTTTTGCATGATTTTTCTGCCTCCACGAGAAGCACACTTTCGCTTATCGTGAAGGCACATATTTGTTTTCGTGAGAAGCACAACTATACTTGTCGAAAAAGAAAAAGAACATGATTTTGTTTGCTGTCATGAGAGGAACAGATTCGCATCTCGTGGAGGCACAAATTTCCTTCAATGAAAGCACACTTGTGTTTCTCAAAAAGGGAAAAATTATAATTTTTTTGCTTCCACGAGAAGGGCAAATTTGCATCTCATAGAGACGCAGATCTATGCTTCTCGAAAAGGGGAGAAAGCAGGAAAAAAACATACTTTCGGCTATGATTTTTTTCATGAAAAAAATCATTGATACATATTGACATGAGATCTAGTTTTGAAGATCTCGACATGAGAAATCCGACGGTAAAAGTAGTTTGGGATTTGGACGTTCGGTTCAAAAGAAAAAAAACGTTTTAAGAAAATCAATCTACGAAAAAAAATCCCAGATTGTGACTAGTGGCACACATGCAGCACACCAGAGAAGGTGAAAGTGTCCTTTGCAAGGGGTACCTCGTAACTAGTGATTTCGGCCTTGCAATCGCTCCGCGTGTAAACAAACATGTATTTAAAATATGGGCAAACTCAAAAGAGCCCACCCATGACCGCGTGAAGCCCACCATTGTTAAAGCTTCCTTTGGACTTGTATGATTCGGGCGGTGCCAATCGAGAGGGAAATATAGTTACTCTCTTTGTCCCATAATATAAGACATTACTACATCTAATATGTAAGTATATTTGATGTAATAACATTTTATTTTATGGGACAAAGTAAGTATATGATAACAACGTTGATGCCCATGATTATCACTTTGAACAACAAGGTCGAGTAGCCCTGCGGAGGTTGCTGCTTTTTGCCTGATGAATAACAGTCTGCATTAATTAAGACGGCGAATCCGATGCTACAATTCCAATTGCCGCTTACTGTGGGTAGCACGTCGCACACGCTGACGAGAAAATTGCACACGGCTAGGCGAATGACGGACTTGCTTTGATCAACGGAGGGGAGATGCACGAGGAGGAGCCCCCGGTGTGCCGTAAGAGGGACCACCTAGTCGAGGAGGCCCGCAACGGCGGCCTCGGGGAAGAAGGAGCCAAGGGTCCGGGCGCGGACAAAGTTACTGTTATGACCTATAAGGCTAACAAAATCCCGATTCAACCTTGCTTTGGAAAAAATTTCGTTTCTGACCTTTTTAGGTGACGCCAACGTCCCTGGCGTCTGGGTTGCGAAGCAGACGCCAGGATACCTGGCGTCTGGCCCCTGGCCCGCACTGCCCGCCTGCACGTTGACCAGCTGACGTGGCAAAGGGGCCAGACGCCAGGGACCCTGGCGTCTGGCCCTGGTAAGTGGATAACCCACGGGAGAGTGTGTGGGACCCATCCCACACACTTTCCCCAATCCACAACCCGAGCTTGAAGAACACTTGGAGCTCTCATACTCTCTCCTACCCCTCAAGCTCCCCCTCAAATCCTCTCCAAAAGGTGCATCCCTTAGGTGGATTTTTCCATCACTTTGCTGCTCTTGGTAATCTCCCCCAAACCATCCAATTATTTTTTGTTAAATCTTGTTATTTTGGTTGCATTTTATACATGTTGGTGGAACCCTAGTTCATGTTTTCTCCCCCATATGTTAGTGTGAATGGCCTGGTTAACTTTGATAATATAGTGCTATGCATGGTGTGTAGTAGGAATATATGTTTGTTGAGTAGAAAGATTGGGGGTTAGGGTTAGTTAGTGATTAGGGTTAACTTTGCTTAGTGTGTGTTAATTAGTGATACTTTTGTGGACATGACCAATAATTTAGTGTTGATATGATTTGGATATAATAAGATGTATTTGGATAAACACCAATTCACATTTAAGTCTTAAATGCATTCATGTTATTTTTAGATGGAGAGACTTGTTAATGTTTATTACATTGACAAGGAGGCATTCTTGAGTAACAATGCCGACACGGATGAGGAACCATTGGTTTTTTATACAAGCCCCAGCTATGAGGATGTTGTTGCAAAAGTGAGACAAGTTTTGAAGTGGATGGACATCAATGTTGATGTTAAGTTAATAGGAAGGTATGATGTTGGAGTTGGAGCCAAATCTCGCTTGAAAAGTATGCCTATCACCTCGGATTTGCATTGGGATGTATACAAGGAAAAAAGTATCCCAATCGGAAGACAAGTCACTTGAATTGTTTGCCACCAAGGTTGAATCTCCTCGGTTTACCTTTGATTTGAACCGGCATGTCTCTTCCCCAATGGATGACATGAGCGAGAGGACAATGGTGCCACTTGTTGAGCATAGGGTTGTGGTTGATGCCCCCAATGTTTATCCCCCACCACATCCACGTGTACCATCTATTAAAGCAAATGAGGTTGAGTTGTATGCCCCCAATGCTTCTAGCCAACCACCAACTAGCCAAGCAAATGAAGTTGAGGTGATTGCTAGTGACGGAGTAATTCAAGAGGATGAAGATGCTTGTGATGACGACGAAGAGCAAGAGGAAGGGTTTCATGGTAATGATGTTGGTGACTTGGATGCGTACATAGCGCAAAAGGACATGGATCGTGACTTGCCTTTTAGGCGTCAATATGCGTATGACTCGGATGACGAGGGTCCAGTTGAACAGTTGGACGAGGATGGATTCACAAAGGAGGAGAACCAAATCCACTTTGAGCTAACGGGCTTACAAAAAAGAACTCACTTGTTTAAAGATCTCAGCCTTGCCCATAAAGCTGTTGTTGACGGTGGAATGAGAATGACGGCGATTGAGCCAACACCATGCCCGGATCCAGGAGAACCAAGGGTGGAGAATGAGGACGAGAATGCTTATTTGAAGAAAGGAGTGAAGTTTCTGAGCTTGCCTATGCTGAAGTTTTGGTTGGCTGATTATGCGATTCGAAACCATAGGCCATTTTATGTTGAGCACTCCGACATGAAGTTGCGTTACACCATGGTGTGTGAGCAAGAAGGATGCCCATGGAAGGTTCGTGCAAGAAAGCTTAAAGAAACCGAAGAATGGTTGTTAAAAAGTTGTGTTGCCACTCATAGATGCAAACCTCCATCTAAACGACTTAGAAAGACACGCCGTCAACTCACATCTGAGTATCTCGGATACAAATGGATGAAAGACATAGGCTTTGATCCCACTGTGAAAGTGAGGTTTCTCATGCGGACGGTGAAAAAACAATTTGGTTATGAAGTCAAGTATGGGAAGGCATGGAAGGCAAAGGAAAATGCTATTAGGATGTTGTATGGTGGTTACGAAGAAGCATACAACCAGCTCCCAAGGTTGTTGGCCGCCATTGCACATAGGAACCCGGGCATGTTTCATGTGGTCGAGGATCACGAGGGAGTGTTCCACCATGCCTTCTGGAGTTATGGACAATGTGTAGAGGCATTTCAGCATTGTCGTCTGGTCTTGTCTATAGATGGCACGTTCTTGACCGGTAGATACAAGGGCACACTAATGGTAGCAATGGCGCACTCATCAAACGACAATGTGTTGCCGTGTGCATTTGCTTTGGTGCCTTCCGAGCACCAAGACAACTGGGAGTGGTTCATGGGTCATGTTAGGCATAACGTGATTGGGGCTAGGGAGGTATGCATCATGTCGGACCGGCATCATGGCATACTCAAGGCAATGGACATTGTTATTCCAGGATTTCCAAAGCTTCACCACAGATGGTGCATAAGGCATTTCGTGGCCAACTTTTACCGGGCATGTAAGAGCAAGGAGCTCAGCAAAGACCTTACCCATGTATGTGTGGCCTTCACCACCCAAGGTTTCGATGCTCGGTACAACAAACTCTTTGCAGCGGTGAACGAAGGGGGAAAAGACTTCTTAACTAGGAATTTAAGCGAGAAGCACAAGTGGGCACGCGCTCATGACGATGGTGGTTGGCAATATGGCGACATGACGAGCAATCTGGTAGAATGTTTCAACAATGTGTTGAAGGGTGCTCGTGCATTGCCGGTGACTGCAATAGTGGAGTACACCTTCTTCAAGCTTAATGAGTACTTTCAGAGGCATTCTGAAGAGACTGCAAAATGGATAGGTGAAAAAAGGATTATCCGGAAAAGGTTGATGAATGGTTGCAGTTACAAGCAAGCAAGTCTTCACGGGAACAAGTTATCATATTCGATAGAATTGAAATGATCTATCAAATTGATGAGCCAGGTGGCACAACACGAGACGGTAGACAATATGGTGGTGCTGCATTTGAGGTGAAACTGAAGACTCGGTGGTGCCAGTGCGAGAGGCCTAGTAAGTATCATTGGCCATGCTCGCATTTGATAACGGCGGCGAAGGCGAGAAACATACATGTTTGTGATGGAAAAACCGTGCGGATGCAAGAGTTCCATCTGGAAGCTACTAGGTTGACATGGGCGCCAAGATTTCGCCCTTTCTTGGACCAATCACAGTGGCCTGAGTACCATGGCCCTCATATTAGGCCAGACCCTCTTCTGAAGGTGGAGACGAAGGGTAGAAGGAGAACTAAGAGGTTCAGGGGTGATATGGATGACCTGGCTGGATACACTGGCATGAAACAATTTGGTAGCGGTCATTTCATGGAGGCTCCTGACACTATCAACTGTGGGGTGTGCGGTGAAGGGGGACACAATGATCGGACATGCAAGAATAAGAAAACCAAAAAAATAAAAACAAGTCGTGGAGGCGGCACCGATGGTGAACGAGGTGGAAGAGGTGACGGTCGTGGTGGTCGAGGAAGCGCAAGTGTCAGAGGTGGTAGTGGTGGTCGTAGAGGGAGCACAAGTGCTAGAGGTGCTAGTGTTCGTAGAGGGAGTACAAGTGCTAGAGGTGGTGGCCGAGCTAGCACAAGTGCTAGAGGTGGTGGTCGAGCAAGCACAAGTGCTAGTGGTGGTGGTCGAGCTAGCACAAGTGCTAGAGGTAGTGGTCGAGCTACCACAAATGCTAGAGGTGGTGGTCGAGCAGGCACAAGTGCTAGAGGTGGTGGTGGTCGGAGATGAAGCACAAGTGCTAGAGGTGGTGGTGGTCATAGAGGAATGGTTGATAATGGATCGGCCTTCGGTTTTTTGCTTAATCCAGATGGTTGATCTAATAATAATGGTATATTATTTGTTCATACAATTCCTAGCATTTATTCATTTATTGTATTTATGCATTTACTCTCTTTATGTCTTGTATTAACAATTGTTCTTTTTGTAGGCATGGCTTCGTCCAGTTCCAGGACGAGGCCGGCGTGCGCGGACCAAGAGGACATGCCGAAGACGTGGATGGAGGCCAATTTGGACAAGGAGAAGGAGAAGGATGTGCACACACCATCATGTTGGTGTGCTGATGTTTGTAAGCTGAAGGTGTCCACTGACCGCAACAAGTCATGGACAGAAGGTAGAAGGTTTTTCGTGTGTCCCAACTATGCACATGATCGTCGAAGGCCAACTAACGCATATGACATACCACCGGTATGTTAGGTGTACATACAAAAAACATCAACAAGTTGTCACTCATATGTCTAACAAAACATGGTTTATATGTAGTCCCCTCCTCCACTTTGCAAGTACTTCACTTGGATAGATCACGAGGTACCAAAAGATGTCCAAGAGGACCAACGTCGAGATTGGTTACGGAGGCAGCGCCTATTCGAGGAGTCCTATGCACGGGGATTGGAGCGGGAGCGTCGTGAGAAGGAGGCTCGTGAGTGCAAGAAGCGTGAGGAAGAGAGGGCACACAAAGAGAAGGAGGCTCGTCAAGAAGAGAGGGTAAGAAAACATGCAAGGGCTCGCGATGCACGAGAGGAGGACGAGGCACGTGACAAGAAGGGAAAGTGGCCCCGTACTACTCAGTAGACAAATGGAAAAGCACCGGCGTCGATGATGAACTGTCGATACTTTGTTTAATGTATCAACTTGTTATTCGAGACCTTGTGTGGTCATGAACTCCTTATGTCATTCGAGACATCGTGTATGATGAACTTGTAATTCTAGACTATTTGAGAATGTGCAAACTATGTTCGTCATTCAAGACTAGTTAGTATGCTTTGTTCATATTTTTGGTTGAGACTAGCATGCTTTGTCCATGCTAAGAAAAAAGACAGAAGTGTGTGCAAAAACACCAGGTCCACACCCAGACGCCAAGGTCCATGGCGTCTGCCTCCCACACCCAGACGCCAGGGTCCCTGGCGTCTGGCTCATTTTGCTCGCGCAGGAGACCAGACACCCTGTCTGATGTGTCTGATGGACACCCAGACGCCAAGGTCCGTGGCGTTTGCCTGCCACACCCAGACACCAGGGACCCTGGCGTCTGGATCATTTTGCTCGCGCAGGAGACCAGACACCCTGTCTGATGTGTCTGATGGGCACCCAGACGCCAAGGTCCATGGTGTCTGCCTGCCACACCCAGACGCCAGGGACCCTGGCGTCTGGATCATCTTGCTTGCGCAAGAGACCAGACACCCTGTCTGATGTGTCTGATGGACATCCAGACGCCAAGGTCCGTGGCGTCTGGTATCCAGAGAGTATTTTTGCAGTTATCTGTCTGATGGATAAGATTTTTTGGGCCCACCTCTAGCCCTATCATCCATTCATCTCCTCCTCTACCCCTCTCATTTCATTCATATCCACCCACTCTCACCTCTAGCCCTGCCAACGTCACTCCCTCATCCAGCACCCTAACCCCCCTCAAATCTCTCACGAATCGGGCCGGTTTCATCGTTGGATCTTCAGGATTTCGAAACAAGAAGGTAAATCAACTCCACCCCTATTTTTTGGTTGGTTTAATGTATTATAGTTTTGTGAAAACCCTAGTTTGTTTTCCTCGTGGTTTAATGTAAGATAGGTTAGCTACTAAGAGATCTGTGTGTTGTAGATGGCTAAGCAGTGGGTGCTTAGCCCTGTTGTTCATGTCCAAGGCTTGTCTCCATGTGTTGTGCAAGTTAGTGAAGTGGACCTCACTTTCGATTGGTTGAAGACTAAATTCATGTTGAAGCAAGGGTTGAAGGAAGAGGATTTTGTGTACTACGTCAGCAGGAGGCAGTCAGATGGCCCCGGGGAAAGAAAATTGGTTGACATAACTGATGATGACAAGATTCAAGAAATGCTGGAAGAATGGGAATGGAAAAGGGTTGTTGACTTGCATTGCTACAGGAAACCGAGTTATATGTGATGTTCATGTCGTTTCAACCATCATGGTCATGAACTACTTATGTCATTCGAGACATTGTATGTGATGAACTTCTCATTCGAGACTATTTGTGTAATTTGAACTATGTTTGTAATTTGCTATGTCATTCGAGACATTGTATCGTAGACCATCGTGGTCATGAACTAATGTTTGTCATTCGATACTATGGCTGTTTGCTAGAACAAAATATATATGTCATTCGATACTATGCTGTGACAAAATATGAACAAAACGAAAAAACTACTACACCAGGGCCAGACGCCAAGTACCATGGCGTCTGCTCCCCTGACTTAGACCAGACGCCGAGGACCATGGCGTCTGCTCCCCTGACTTAGACCAGATGCCAAGGACCATGGCGTCTGCTCCCCTGACTTTATACCAGACGCCAACGACCCTGGCGTCTGGGTCCCTGTACATAATATTTGACATGCTATTTGACACAGGAAGACAACACATATATAATAATATGACAGGTTCATAGAACACAGAAGATAGCACATTTCACAGAATTTTCACCACGACAAATTCTTGCATACAAACGACAACAAGTCAACAGATTTTTCATCACGAAAAATTCATGCATACATAAGACATCAAGTGCATACATAAGACACCAAGTTCAAGACAACAAGAAGCTCACTTCCTCCTTCCTCTCTTCACCATGGTTGCAAGTGTAGGCTCCTCCTCTTCGCTAGTCTCCTCCTCCTCCTCTTCGTTGTATGCCTCCTCCTCCGCCTCAGTGTTGGCCTTATATCTTTGCATTCCTATTGGGATAAGCTTATGAGGATACTCCGGACTATGGAATTGTGTGTTCCATGTCTTCTTTCTACCTTTCTTGCCTGGTCTCTTAGCTATGGCTTTGCCTTTCCTAGATGGTTGTGGAGCATTGCCTTGTGTTGGTTGTGTAGCCTGTGATGGTTGTGGAGCATCAACATCATACTCATGATCCTCTTATGTGTTGCATCATACTCATGCTCCTCATGATGTGTTGGCTCCTCTTGATGTGATGGCTCCTCTTCATGGAACTCCTCCTCCATGTCCTCATCGTCTGTAGATAAAGCCGTCTATTAGCTGTGGCGGCGCGGCTACCAGGTGCATACACGTCACTGGACTGAGCACCATGGCAAGAAAGCATTGCTGCCATCTTATGAAACCGCTTCTTGAACTTCTGCAATAAGACAAAATATGCTATGATATGAGATGCACATAAATAATCCGCAAAAAGAAACTTTTATAATATATTGATCACACCTCCATCGTGCTCCTAAGAGTCCTCTTTGATAATGCACCACCAGGTGGATGACTCAGTGCAACATTGGCATCGTTGACGCACAGAAGCAACTCTCTGCCCTGCAATTCATGAACACACCAAACTTATGTATTTGAAAGAAGACAACATGATGCAAGTATGTTAGAATAGGTCAAACAGACTACCATTTCATCATGCATCGGTGCATAGTCAACGTGAGCCCCTCTGGTGTCTCTCACAGCCATGTTGAAGGTTTGATAACCTTGTGCAGTCTCCGGGTCTTCAGACACCAACTCCGACCACTCCTCATGAGTCCAACCAGGCTTCAGCTTTAACCGGTAACGATCCGCATACCACACTTGGTACTTCTGATATGCTGACTGATTGTGAGGTCTATTCTCTGATTGCACTAACGTGTCTCTTTGATTCCAAATTTCTATCCACGCACGGTGTTTGTTTGCCCAATCCGATATATCCTGATTGTTCCTTCGATCGAACCTACAAATGATGCACGGGACAAAGCATTAGCAAACATTGACTTATTCAATGCTCTACTACATACTCAAGGCATGCTTGCTTACCGATGTAGAGATAGCATTTCCTCCTTGCTCTCCTCAATTGGAATACCTTGTCTTCTTCCAAATTGTCTTGCCACACGGTCTACAAAGTGCCACTCGACTACGAAGAAGCATATCATTGGGCACCTTGCCCGCCAAAGATGGCTATCACGCGTGCACATCTCATTAAGATCAAAGTCACGATCTTCCACATAAGGCAACCAATATACCTGCAAAACAAAGAGATACATTGTTAGCTACATAAGTTTCATTCTTGACTAAATTTTATCTCATCGAACTTCTCAAAACCTGCTCAGTAGTCAAGGTGTCCAACTCGTTCATATAGCACTTGTATCGCACATGCGAGCTTCCTGTGTAGACTGTCACTTGTTCCCAATAGTAAGCAAGCGTAGGGCGCCGATATGGATCATCATCATGCAACCCGTCATGATTACCCCGTGGGTTTGCCATGAGGGGGTTCTTGAAATCGGGCCGTCCAACTGGGATCCGCTCCCACATCCACACGGATAGACTCCAAACAAACCCAGACAATGAGGATGTATCTCCCTTCCTCCGACACGCCAAGTCAAGCTGCAATCAAACAAACATGTTAGATATGGAGGCGCATGACAAATGCAAGATAAATGGTTGCAAATATCTCTTACCTGACGATACAAATATGCTAGTGCGGCCGAACCCCAGCTATACTGGGTATCCCAGTTATTGAGTAGCTCCAAGAACATCCAGAGGGCTGAGTTCCCGGTTGCATCTGAGAAGACTACCTTGGTTAGTACATACCAAAGATAGGCCCGCGCGTACTGCTGCACAACCACATCATTGGCACCCTGAGGGCACAGATTGGTGTTTCCTCTGACCAGTTTTAGCCAGGAATGCCTCACTCTTGCGGTATCGGCCTTGCCTTCCTGAGGGCCGTCGGGCTCCACACCAATTAAAATGCCAGTCCGTTCTCGCCAATTACCAACGCCCACACGACCGGTAACAGCTTGTCCGTTGATAGGAAGGCCGCTTATCATAGCCATGTCCTGTAGGGTCATCGTCATCTCCCCACATGGAAGGTGGAATGAGTGAGTCTCCGGCCTCCAACGATCCACAAGTGCGGTCAGCGCCGCGTGGTTCACCGGCGGAGCGCGTCGCTTAAACTGCAACACGAATGGGAGAAGACCCAATCTCCGAATGTAAGGCTCGTACCGCGTGTCGTAAGTAAAGTCATCAGCGGAATGACCCCTCATGCGCATAGCAACTACAAGCTGCAAATAAAGTGATGTTTTAATCAATACAAGAACACAAATGAGAAACAACGAAAATTGATAAGTCTTGCTTCTTACATCTCCCTTCTCAATGGCACGATGCTCCTTATCCCACTCATCAATTAATCCGCCATACCAAGGTCCATCATCATCCGCCATCCTACAAAACAAATCACAAACATATATGAATACATGAACAATATCAAACAATATTATTTCCTTCTTCAAGTTATGCCATATGAACACACCATTCTTCTCACACATAACCACATCATTTCTTTCTTCTACATATGCACACACATATCATCAAATTTCATCATCTCTTTTGCAAAAAAAAATCATGTACACACAATCATCAAATTTCATCATCTCTTTTGCAAAAAATATTATATCACTTCACACATATAACATTTTTTCTAAATATATTTGCTGGCCAAAGTAGTCTTCTCAGATTCAAACAAATATTATGCCATCTATATATTCAACATATAGCTAATTTACTAGCACTTGCATAGATCATCTATAATTCAAAAAAAAAATACAAACTATGTCTATTGGTGGACAACTACAAACATCTACCAACTACACTATCTACCAAATCATCTATCAACTACAAATTATTTCCTAAAACAAAGAAACCATCTACTAATCTAACATCACCTAATGTGAAATAATGCACCCAACAAAAGAGGGGAAAACAAAAACAAATTGGAGGGAATAGGGGAGAATACCTCAAGGATGCTTGGGGGGGTCAGATCCACAAATTTGGGTGGAGGATGGGGTAGATCAAGGGGGGTTTGGTGTGAGGGAGAAGGGGGGCGAAGGAGAGCACCCCTCTGTTCGTGCGCCGCGAGGGGGAAGAACAGATGGGTGGGTGGGCTCGACCCACGGGGGTTATCCAGTTACCGGGGCCAGACGCCAGGGTCCCTGGCGTCTGGCCCCTTTGCCACGTCAGCAGGTCAACGGGCAGGCGGGCAGTGCGGGCCAGGGGCCAGACGCCAGGATCCGTGGCGTCTGCTTTGCAATCCAGACGCCAGGGATGTTGGCGTCTCCTAAAAAGGTCAGAAATGATTTTTTTTTTCCAAACAAGATCAAATCGGGATTTTGTTAGCCACATAGGTTATAACAGTAATTTTGTCCTCCGGGTGCCAGGGCCGAACACCGACCGTGGCGTCGGGACGAGTGACATCAGTAAGATAGAGTCCCGAGCGAAGAACCCAGCGAGGAAGGACGACATGCCTTGGTCCGGCCAGCGCCGGCGGAGGAAAGAGGCGTCGGCCGCGTCCTCCACGCGGAGGAGGATCTCACGGATCACATCCTCCGGCAGCGACACCCCTACCGCCGCCATCTCTTCCATCTTCTGCAACGTGCTGCCGACTAGTGTCATTGGGTCGCGTGTTCGTAGGGTTTTACATTTTTTTAAAGCTTCGTATGGTTTTACGTACGCGATCAGGGCCACAGTCTTTTTTTGAGAGAGAGATCTCGCAAGCTTTATTGATTCAGAGAAATGTTCATAGGTACACTAGCTGGGTTATGAGGATTGGGCAACCACACATGTCTGCCTATGCCTAGATTACATGCATACTTTGCGAGATTGTGAGCCTCAAAATTGAAATTTCTACGCTCAAAAATAAACTTGCAAGAAGAAAAACCAGAGCTGCGCGCTATTATTTCATGTGTGATAGCTGGGTTCGGACCACTTGTTTCCCCAGTTGATGTCTTTGACTACTCCCTCGCAATCGGAAGCCAGCACCACATCATGAGCATCCAGATCATCCGCCAAAGCAAGTCCCTCTCTACAAGCAAAGGTTTCTAAGATCGTGGGATCAATGATGCCTCCGTAGACCACTGCCGAGGATCCCAGGTAGTTGCCATTCTCATCTCGACATAGTGCAGCCACAGCTCCACCCCTCATGTTTCGGGCTACTGCTCCATCAACATTCACTTTGACAGTGCTGGATCCCGGAGCGAGCCAGTGTTGAGTCGATCAGGGCCATAGTCGAAACACGTCCCAAGTCCAAACTGGATCACAAACTGCAATTTCATGGTAGAAATTGAACAGCCGAAAATTCGATTTGTAGCTCACCGCGGTCCAAAGCCCACCCACAATTCGTACGTGACATCCAATATAGCCCACCGCGGTGGCCGCCGCTTCCATCCCTCAAAAAAAATTTATCTTCAATCGATTTGTAGCGTGTTCAGTAAACTTGAAATAATTATTTAGTAACACTAATATTCTTTAATAATTATGTAGCAACATTAATACTTCTTGAATAAGTAGTTTGACCATAGTTTGACCAGATTTAACCAAAATTAAAAAAAACTGAAATTTGAGCATATCTTTTTTTCCTTTTGGAACTTTAGGATTCTAAAAAATTGCAAACAGGCCATAGGATGTCAAATCGGATGCGGATTTTCGTGCTGAATTTTTTGATATATTATACTTTTTTTCCCGACATCGTATGCAAAAGTTATATCCGTTTTACATTTTCCCTACATTTTTTTGCAAAACATGTCCAAATTGAAGTTTTTTAATTTTCGTAACTAGTAGATGTAGTAATATAACTACATCTCGAAGAATTTTATTTTTTGAATTTTTTATCATTTTCTTTTGTATTTTTCAAAACTGAAATGGCGATACACGGGGGGAGGGGGGGTAGAGTTTGAAAATTGCCCTATAGTCCCGGTTTGTGTCTCCAACCGGGACTATAGGTCAAACCCCTTTAGTACCGGTTCGTGGCACGAAACGGTACTAAAGGTTATCCCTTTAGTACCGGTTTGTGCCACGAACTGGTACTAAAGGTGATCTCGGGGCCCCGGCCTGACGCCAGCCTGCCACCACCCATTTAGTACCGGTTCGTGGCACGAACCGGTACTAAAGGTTCAAAACGAACCGGCATTAATGCATAGCCATTCGAACCGGCACTAATGGTACCATTAGTATCGAGTCAAAGTCGAACCGGGACTAATGTGTCTCACATTAGGTCCTTTTTCTACTAGTGTCCTTGAGTCTGCCTTCATAAAGACAAGACAATGATCCACAAATAAGAGATATGAGATCCAAGGGGCCCTCAGCCCCGGCCGTATACCTCTATCGACCCATCCAGTATCATAGTTCTTCAACAAACAAGAAAGCCCTTCCCCGCAAAGTAAAAACAAGTACGGGGAGACAGCTGGGTCACCCTGCCGTATGCCTTTGGGGGGGAGAAAAGAAGGCAACAGTTCTCCATTCATCTTCACCTGAAAAGTGACGGAGTTGACACATCTCATAACTAGAGATACCCATTCCTCTGAGAAACCCAATTGCTACATGATTCCTTGGAGATACGCCCACTCGACGCGATCGTACGCCTTCATCATATCCAACTTTACTGCACACCACCCTTGTTTAGTTCTCTTCCTTTTCGTAGCATGGATGCACTCGTAAGCAGTGATGGCGTTGTCTATGATCAACCGCCTGGGAACAAAGGCGCTTTGCTCCTCCGCGATGATCTCATCTAGAACCTCTCTCAACCTGTTAGCCAAGACTTTGGAACAGATTTTGTAAATAACATTACAGAGGGAAATCGGTCTATACTATGTAATATTCCTCGAATTTTTAACCTTTGGGATAAGCATTATTACAGTTTTGTTTATAACTTCCGGCATGTGCCCACCGTTCAAAAAATTTAAAAAAGAACGGGTTACATCCTCCTTTATTAGTGACCAGTGGTGCTGATAGAATCCCGCATGGAATCCGTCTGCTCCCGGCTGAAAGTGCAATCATGCCCTTAATCATACTTTGATGATGATA
This sequence comes from Triticum dicoccoides, assembly GCF_002162155.2. Classification (NCBI taxonomy): domain Eukaryota; kingdom Viridiplantae; phylum Streptophyta; class Magnoliopsida; order Poales; family Poaceae; genus Triticum; species Triticum dicoccoides. Next base: position 704,997,753 of record NC_041393.1, read on the forward strand.
ACAACATGTATGCTTGGGACTAATCATGTTTATCAAGTATATCTCAGGGTTATGTCTCAAAGACTGTGTGTGGATCATGACTAGGGATGAAATGCATATAACTCAAGAATGGAGATACAAGACACTAGCCTTGGCTTTGTTTATGGTTTGTTCTTGAGTATAGGGATCCCGCACTATTAAGAGGGGGTCGTTGGATCTAGTGAAAGACTTGCTCAAAACCCACAACTCCTGTTTTTCTCTCCGGTCGTCCGGTCCCTCTCAGCTGTCCGGACGTCCGGCTCCCTCCGGTCGTCCGGTGTTCCTCTTACAGAAAGATAGTTACGGATTTCCGGAAATCTCCGGACGTCTGACCTCCGGATGACCGGCAGGTCTCGGACGTCCGGTATTTTCACCACAGAACCATTTTTACGGATTTCCGGGCTTCTCCGGTCGTCCGGGCTCCGGACGACCGGCACGTATCAAACGTCCGTATCCTGTGTATTGATTCGTGGCTCATGTATTCCCAGAGGCCGGACGACCGATGAATGTCGGATGTCCGGACTTATTTGTGCCACCGGACGTCCGGTGTTGTCCGTACGTCCGACCTATCCTATGCACTTAAGTGTCCCAAACGGTCACTTTTCCACACCTACTATATATATACCTCTCCCTTCCACGGGATAAGGTTGACCATTCACTTTGAGCTTGCCAAGAACACTCCTCATTCTCTCTCTCAATCACCTACATCAAATCCTAGATCCCCAAGTGATCTAGGAACATTTGAGAGAAGTTCTCCGATCAAGTGATAGATCCACTCCTTCCCCTTCTTCGCACCAAAAGAATTTGTGATTTGAGCAAGTCTTGAGCTTTTCCCCAATGTTCTTATTACTCTTGGAGGTTGGAGACTCCTAGGCGGTAGGAGTCTTTCGGAGAGGAATCAAGCTTTGTGATTACCCCCCGGAAAAGTTTGTGAGGGTTTGGAGATCACCCCAAGGTCTACCACTAGTGGTTGAGAAATGCCTCTGTGGTGTTGTCTCAAAGGGAGAATAGGGTGAGCCTTTGTGGCGTTGGTGTGCCTTCGTGGTAACATCCACCTCTCTAACGGTGACTAGCTTCCCTCCAAGGAAGTGAACATTGGCATACATCCTCGTCTCCCAGAGTTGCGGTTATTCCTAACCCTAACTCTCTACTTGTGGTTACTTGTCTCTTAGCACTTACTTACATCATATTGTGCATTCTTACTTATGTGCTCGTGTTACTTGCTTAGTACTTAGTACTCACTTGCAATTGTTAGGCTCACCTTCATATTCCGCATTATTGCCTAAAATTGCTAAGTAATAATTAAAATTTGTAATTGTACCTATTCACCCCCCCTCTAGGTCCATCTCGATCCTTTCAATTGGTATCAGAGCCTCGTGCTCTATTCTTGTGGCTTAACCGCCCTAGAGCGAGATGAACCCGAATGGGACTCCCCTGGTTGCAGATCCGATGGATAAAGGCGAGGCTTCTTCTGAAGTCAAGTCCTTTACGTCTGAGGATCTGGAACGGGCCCTTGCTAAGCAAAAATAGGAGCATTATGCTTCTCTTGAGGCCTTGGTCCAAATGAGATTAGCCACGTTGTCCACGGTGCTTGCACCACTCTCGGGTGGTGCGGCTTCGAGGCCAACTATGACTGCTTTGTCACTTGGTCAACAACCTCCTAGCAATGAACACGCCAGTGTTCCTTGGCTTTATGCAAGACCTCAGATTGAGAAACCAAGATATAATCCTGAAGGCAAACCTCCTTTACTTAGTGCCACTTCCGATTTTGCCTTGCAGGATCATCTTTGACATGGAAAAGATGAGATGCTGGAGATCATGGAGTATGGTTATCATGTGGTTGATCCAAAGAACTCTACACCAAGAGAAATTTATGACAAGAATCTCAATGACACTGCAATCATGTGTATAAGTAGAGGTATGGATGACAAGCAAAGGAGACCATTCATACACATCACAAGTGCCAAGGAACTATGAGAAAGTATTATAAGATCCAAGACTGGCACCTCTACCCTCCGGAGTGCTTAATATGAAATTGCCAAGGGGAAATTGCAAAACTTTTGTATGGAGAAAGGTGAAACTCCCAATCAACTCCTTGAGCGTCTCATGACTCTCACTGCTGACATTGAGTCATGTGAGTGTGACAAGACACAAGATGGATTCAACATGACTAAGCGATTCCTTGTGGATAAGTTGCTTCATGCTCTTGCCCCATATCACCATCAAATGGTGTGGGACATAAGACAACACCATGCCTTCAAGGAAATGACTACAGATGACATCATATCCACCTTCCAACTATTTGAAGAGTCAAAGGCTAATGCCACAAAACATCTTGCCATGCATGGTACTGCATCATCAAAGATCAATCTTGCATTGAAGGCCAAGCATGTATGTGAAGATGAGCAAAGTGAAGAAGAAGAAGATGATGATGATGATGAAGATGGTGATGAGATTGAATCCGATGAGGGCCCTTCATATGAAGACATGGCTCTCTTTGTCAAGAAGTTTAGTGCGGGAAAATTCAAGGGGAGATTTCAAAAGAAGAAAGTAAGAAAATGCTACAAGTGTGAAGAAACCAACCACTTCTCAAATGAGTGCCCTTACGAGAAGAGAAAAGATAAACAAAGGTTTCCCAAGACCTTTCCCAAGAAGAAGTTGCCAAATCCTTTGAACTCCAAGCTCAAGAAGAGAGGTGGGAAAGCAATGGTTGCTCAAGAATAATCCGATCCGGATGGCGTTAGTGGTGTTGCCGGAGTTGCTCAAGACTCTCAAAACACTTTGTCCTTGCCGATTCTTCATACTGAATATTCGTGCAGTCCTTCATACTGCAGTCCTTCATACTGAATATCATACTAGATGGATTCCTTTGTCCTTGCCGATTCTAACTGCACCCACCTCATTAGTGGCTCCTGCACTCTTATCCATATTTGTGCTCTAAGGGACTCGCCAAATGCAAAACCCTTGGAGTCCACATCCAGCTTGATTGCCTCACCCAGCATCCCGGCAATTCTCTCTGGCCATGGCGGGTATCGGAGGTTGAAGGGCAGGTTTATTACCCTAACCCAAATCTGCAGCTTCTCAAACTTCCAGTCCGATGGCCGAGCTCTAACATCAAACAGCTCCAAGATCACTGCATGTTTTCCAACCATCCACAGTCCACCTCCATAGATGCGATCTCGATCTCTTTGATTCTCCAAGTTTGCAACAAAAGTGTTATTCCCTACCGGGTTAAAGTTTAGTCCCCTAGGGTTTCCCCAGGCCGGTCGGAGGGCATCCGCAATAGAATTGGCATGGATGAACTTGCGGTGCAGAACCCTCCCCACCAAGGCCACTGGGAGTGCCTCTCCTTCCACCTCCTGATCATCTACTACCAGCTTCTTGCTTTCCTTGTCTGTCAGTTTCATCTTCTCCATCATATGCTCCACTTTCTCCCTCGACTTCCTTGATTCCTCTGACGCCATGTCGCCCGTCCCAAAACCCTAGATGCCACCTCCCCTTCGCGCTCCAAGGGTGGGTAGAGGTACCTGGACCCCCCTCCCCCTTGCTCACCCCGAGAGCCGCCGTAGAGGAGGCGCTGATCAGAGCTTGGGCACCGTGCGGAGATCGTCCAGGATGGGTGCGCGCGCGTAGGAGATCGGGATCGCCGCCGCTGCCGCCTGTGCTGCCACTAAACCCTAGAGAAACGTTCGGGCTTCTTGTGCGGACATAATGCATTGACGCATTGGAGTTGCAACAAAATTATATTATGAGATTGTGCTGAGAAACCCATATTAATAAGAACCAGTGCACTAACATGTATGAGTAGTACACACAAGCACAAAAATATCAGGGTTTCTCTTCACGCACATCACACAGAAGAGATCCATCTCTCAATTTTTTTCTCTTTGCACACAACACACACATCATCACGCACACTCAAGCATGGAAAGCACGCACCCACTGTTACCCCAGCTAGCATGCCCATCCCTGAGGCATGGAAAGCACGCGCATCATATGGGAAGCCGGTCAAGCACTCACGGGCACCACGGCCGGGGGAACCTGGTCGGGCAAGGTGGGCGCGCACGACGTGGTCATCCAGCTGGCAGCGAGAGAAGGCCAGCGACGGCCGCTCCTGGTCACCGCTTCGCTCCTGCGGACCTCCGGTGCCGCGACTTGGCCCTGCACAGCGCCGCCTCGCCCATCCTCCACTGCTTGGCCACCCGCCGCCTCCCCACCACCGCGTCATCCGTAGCAGCGTCGGCCGCCTCCTACATGCCTCGCGCCGCGGGGTAAGATTAGGGCTCGAGAAAGACGAAGGAGAATCGGGAGAGAAGTGAATCGGGAGAGGATGTGTACGGTTCGGTCAACCTAGATATTTTTTTGTTTTTTTTTACCAGCGCGCTAAAGCAGGGGTAAATAAAGACATTTCAAGTCGCATTTGATGATGTTAACAGCAAAGAGTGACGTAAGTGTCATGGAAGAAATAAAATGAATTTGTGGTGCCAAAAGAGGAAAAAGGAAATTTCGAGGGCCAAATAAGGAACCGGATTGTAAGAAGGGCCAAATAAGGAATCCTCTTTCGAGGGACAAATAGAGAACCGGATTGTAAGAAACGGCCAAATAAGGAATCCTCTCTTTCTCCTCCCTCGTCCTCTTAATGCGAGGAATATAAGGAATCCTCTCTTTCTCCTCCCTCGTCCTCTTAATAAGGAATCCTCTTTCGGCCTTCTTTTTTTTAGAGAGAGAGTGGCCAGTGCAATGCAAAAAAGAAATAACAAAAGCCAAAAGAATTGGAATAAAAAAGGGAACCTGCGGACCTCCGGTGCCGCGACTTGGCCCTGCACAGCGCCGCCTCGCCCATCCTCCACTGCTTGGCCACCCGCCGCCTCCCCACCACCGCGTCATCCGTAGCAGCGTCGGCCGCGTCCTACATGCCTCGCGCCGCGGGGTAAGATTAGGGCTCGAGAAAGACGAAGGAGAATCGGGAGAGAAGTGAATCGGGAGAGGATGTGTACGGTTCGGTCAACCTAGATATTTTTTTGTTTTTTTTTACCAGCGCGCTAAAGCAGGGGTAAATAAAGACATTTCAAGTCGCATTTGATGATGTTAACAGCAAAGAGTGACGTAAGTGTCATGGAAAAAATAAAATGAATTTGTGATGCCAAAAGAGGAAAAAGGAAATTTCGAGGGCCAAATAAGGAACCGGATTGTAAGAAGGGCTAAATAAGGAATCCTTTTTCGAGGGACAAATAGAGAACCGGATTGTAAGAAACGGCCAAATAAGGAATCCTCTCTTTCTCCTCCCTCGTCTTCTTAATGCGAGGAATATAAGGAATCCTCTCTTTCTCCTCCCTTGTCCTCTTAATAAGGAATCCTCTTTCGGCCTTCTTTTTTTTAGAGAGAGAGTGGCCAGTGCAACGCAAAAAAGAAATAACAAAAGCCAAAAGAATTGGAATAAAAAAGGGACGTGGTCGGCAGGATTCGAACCTGCGCGGGCAAAGCCCACATGATTTCTAGTCATGCCCGATAACCACTCCGGCACGACCACTTGCTTGCAATTTTCTTCAACTAAACCCATTCCACTCGTTTGCTTCGACAGCCGAGGAATTAAACGAGGCCAACTGGGCAAACAAGGACAAAATCCTTGTTCCTACCCACTGCAGATATAGCAGGTAAAATATTCCAACCGGTCCATTCGCCGAGAGGCTGTCATGTCATGTCATGCCACGCTGGATCCCATCCCATGGCCACCACAGTAGAGAAGAAGAGTTCGCGCGGACGCCTCGGCACGGCGCATTCCCACCACACGTACGCAGCGCAGGACACAGGCGGCGTACGCACGCACGCGAAGACTCCGCGCCCATGGCCTCTTGTTGTTCCCGCGGCAGGCAGCCGATGAATTAAACAAGGACAAAATCCTTGTTCCTATCCACTGCAGATATAGCAGGTAAAAAAAAAAAGATATAGCAGGTAAAATATTCCAACCGGTCCATTCGCTGCGAGGCTGTCATGTCATGTCACGCATCCCCAGCAACGCCGCCACCACAGCACAGAAGAAGAGTTCGCGCGGACGCCTCGGCACGGCGAATTAAACCCATTAACAGTAGCTACAAGGGCGCCTCCTCGCGTGTGCCACATGGAACAAATAGGTTGGACAGGAAAATAAAAAGAATAAAAGAAAAAGCAAATAGTGTAAAAGAACCCATTAACAGTAGCTACAAGGGCGCCTCCTCGCGTGTGCCACGTGGAACAAATAGATTGGGCAGGAAAATAAAAAGAATAAAATGAAAAGCAAATAGTGTAAAAGAGGTCGAACGAAACCCTCTCGTCCCCACACCCTCCGCCTCGAGCGCCTCCTCCTCCCTATCCATCGCCGCCACCCCCTCCTCCTCCTCCCTCTGTCGCCGCCGCCACCTCGCCCCTCCCCTGCTCTCGTGCCCTCTCCTTCTCCCACCCCGGGCTCCATCTTCGCCGGTCCCTTCCTGCGCTCCATCCCTTCCTCCTCGTTTGTGGCAGGCATCACCGCTGCTGCGGAGGGCTCCTCAAAACCGCCGCATCCGAGACAACCCTAGATGTGGCAGGCGACTCCATCACCGGTCGCGTGCGGCGGAGGCCAGCCCAGATCCGCCTCCTCCAGCCCATCCTCTTCGTCACGCACAACGGGAAAGGTTGGGTTTGAGCTCCGCCACCCCTCCCATGACGTTGTTCCTCGGTAGCAGACCGAGCTCTGCCTCCACACGCACCGTCCTTCCTCTTGTCGGCCCTTTGTATGTCGGGAACGGACTCGGCGGCGTTTGCCTGGATAGGACCTCAACGGCGACCTGCAGGTCGGCACTGAGATGCCTGGATATTTATCTAAATATAAGGTGCCTGGCATTATTGATTCCTTTGGATGATTCATAAGCTGATTATTAGCAGGTGTACGTGCTGACGATAAAAGGAGCACTACTCAACCGAATGGTTTGATTTTTTTAGTCTAATGAAACATTGTTAGTTCACTTTCTTAAACTTGCTTAAAAATGGTTAGTATCTTGAGTTCCAGGAGTTCAAATTATCACACATATTAGAAGAGAAGTCGTCACTTTTCAGCTGTTTTCCCTGAATCTAAATGTGTTTCTGTACTAATCCTTAGGAAACAATTCATACCATATTAGTAATTTCAGAATCGCTGAGCCTTCTTCACTCTCTGATCCAGAAAGTTTATGTTGTAAATTTTGCATTAGGACTATACAGCTAATGATTTGTGGATGGTAAGGCACCATCATAACAGTGATTTCACTTTTATTTGTACCGCTTCAACTTCTGTAAATTCGTAGACTACTAATTGTTATAATGAAAGAAAATGATTTAGTTCAAATATGAGAGCTATTTAGTGATGTGGTCTTTGGATTTTTCCATTCAGGTGTTAGATCTCCTGTGGTACTCAGATATGGATGCATCATGGGGCTAGAGAAGGTCCTTTTATGTGTGATATCATTTTAATACCGGTTTCAAATTTGCTTCATCTTGTTTTCCCTCATTCATTAAGTTATAGGATTCTATTTGTTTGTATGACTTAATGCAGATATGAAATTGTTCTTGACAGATGATTGTAACTAAGGTCATGTTCTAGGTATAAAAAATGATCTGCTGCATCATGCTCTTGCAATAACTGATTTCGCTATCAAGTTTACAATCCAATGTTGATCTAGAAGGTAGACTCTTTAAACTCCATTGATGCTTTCTTGTCCGTTTTGATCTAATATCTCTCTGATATGGTTAGTATATAAACATATGGTGGTATAATTAGTTTTTGCTTTTTTTGTGGGATAATAATGTTGCAGATAGATGAAGATTGAATTTGTTCACAGTTGATCTTGGTTCTGTACGATCTTCAATATTTGGGTCTCGTAGGTCTGTCTCCCAAGAGCAACGGGAAGAAATCTGTCAAAACATTACTGCATTATATGTAACATATGTCCATTTTCATGGAATGAAAGGTGAGTGCTAATTACTTGTGTTGAACCATTATGGTGCCCTGAACTTTCTGACCATTTGAGTACTCCAGAGTGTTGATGTTGACTGAATTGAAATTTGGAGCTGTCGAGACACGAGCTTCGTTTTTCGTGGATTAGTAGTTATTGAATTTTTATGCCTCTAGCCCATGCTTGCAGGAACACAATTACTGAGTGGAACAATGGGTGTAAAAAAGTATGTGCAGAGTGAACTTGATAACGTAGAAGCCCAGATTAGAAGCACAAATACGGTCCTTTTTCCCAATTTTTGGTAGGAGCGGTTCTACTGCTGCTCCTGCGATGACCAAGGGTAGGCTGCAACGCTAGATACAGAGAAAGCGAGTACATCTATATAATCTTTTGATTCTTCTTTTTGTTTGTGATGCTGCTGCATTTTTCTTAAGCAGGGCTTGCCACTTTGTTGCAATTGTGAGTTCTTTTAGTTTCCCATGGGCACATTCTTTTGTTTGGCTGGTGCAAAACCTATGAAGTTTTCCCTGTCAGCTAATTTAATGTGCTTACCTCTGCATTAGACAGCTAGCTATTATGATTATACACTACGTTTCCTATGTGCTTGGTTTTCCTCTTTTTCTCACTCCTTCCATTGTTGGTGAAGGATCGGTCAGTCCATAGTTCATCATTTGGCTTGCTGCTCGTTAAGCTCTTTCTTCCTTGTCTCCTGTTCGGTAAAATGTCTGAGAGCTGACACAGTTTCGTTTCTCGTTTCCTTGCATGTCCAGGTTCTCTGTTGGTTCATTGGCAGTTCCTAATTTTTTTTCCTGTAGCCGGTTGAGGTTTGTCTCTGAGCATTCCTCTAAGATTTAATTTTTGTTTGGCATTTTTTTGTGAAAAGAGAGAGGTGGGAAAGGTACTACCATACTTGTTCCTATGGTTGAGAGATTAGAGGACAGAAGTCAAGAGATTTAGGCGATGTTCAATGTGTATGCGGCTGAAAAGTCAGAGAGTAGAACCGAAAGTTTTGCTAGCTATGCTAGCCCAGTAGGAGTGCTGTTGCTACTTCTACTAACTTTTTGTTTCCGTTGAGACATATTTTGCTCCCTATTAGAATTGGCCTCCCTATGGGATTCTTATCATATTTGCTTGATCTGGGATGATTTTGTGTCCTTGTGACTGATGCATGCCTTGTGCTGGTTCTGCAGGGATTCCAGCATTAGCATAAAGATCAAGGCGGCGGGCGGTGGCCGCGGAAAGCAGGGGTTCCACAAATTGGCTACATCGTCTCAAGGAGAAGAATTCTTACATGATCCCTGTAACTGCTCGTTTTGTTGATGTCTTCGCCCTATATGTCCAGGTTCTCAACTTCAGTCCTTCACAATGCAGTTATTATTTTGTAGGATCTAAGAATGGACATATAACACTTCTTATAATTCAGACCTTGCTTGCCAATAAAGTCGAATATGCTGGAGCAATAGTTCTGAAACTTCATTAAGGCAAAGTAGGCAACATTTTTTCTTAATGGCCTTCTTTCTCCATCGTATCTCAAATGCAAGCAAGCATGCCTTTGCTAAGGGTTAGAAGAAGCCAAGGTGTATGTCTAGGATCTCTTTTATATTGCTAAGGAATACCTATTTATTTTTCTAAATGCACATGATAGACTGTCTGATACTGAAAAAGTATATTGCAACTTCAGAAATTTATGGAAATGATGGCTCTAAGGGTTAGAAGAAGCCAAGAAGTATGCGATAGGCTTTTTTGATAATTTATCAGAAGAAAGTGTAGAAGAAAATGGAGAGGATGATGAAATGACTCAAATAGAAGTACGAAATATCTGCATCAGCAAGCTAGGTATGTTCGAGGAAATAATACTATGCAACATATTTTGTTTATATGCTTGTGTAGACTGACCAGCTAAGTTTATCCATGAAGGCCTTCGTAGATAGACATCATACATGGTAACAATGTGTGGGTAACATCTCAACAAGGGTCTTTTTATCTGAACTATCAGCTGCAATTCTTTTGGTTCCTAATTCTTTTGGTTGTCCAAATTAGTTGATTGTCCTGAGGCTTATTAGTGAATCTGATGGGTCATCTCATGCTTGCAAGCTTAATCTTTTCACATTGGATTTTCTTGTGCTTAGTTTTGTTCTGACCAGACTTATTTCTTAGACCTTACGTGATTATGTGATGATTCTTACAATCCTGCCAATTGTGTCACATCTGGATAAGAGGATATATATTTCTAGAATATCACAAAAACACACATTTTTTACTCAGGTTGTCATTGGTTGGTTGATTCAACAACATTTTGGTGCCTTGCAATATGATTTTCACAGTCGTATCAATGCAAGCTCATAGGTACCATCTCTATAAATTTCAGATCTACTATCTCAGTCTCGAAGTTTATAGATTTGGCGGTTCGTTTGCAGGTACGTCAACAACAAGTTAAGCAGTAAGTACAAGGCAGCGATCAGAGGTGCAAATCGATGACCGACACTTCACATTACAAAATTTTCATTCTTTTTTTTCCTGGCTCATGTTCGGATTTTATTTCAGAGACAAAGAATAATCGAGTTTTGATTGGGACCCTGTTGTGGAAGAAATGGCTATATTTGAAGGGTACAAAAACTGTTTTTAGCAGCTAACTACACTTGGAATGAGTAGCTGCTTCTGCTTGAGGACGCCATGGACAAGTTGCTCTGGCCCTGGCGCCGCAGCCATGGACATGGTGCCTTTCTCATCTCTTCTGTGTGTGTCTCTGCGCGCGTGTGTGTGTGCGCACGCGCGCGCGCGTGCGCGTGTGTTCTATTCAATTCGATTTGGAGTTTGTGTTCTGTTCACGAAGCTTCCTGCCTTCTCTGCTGCAGAACATCTCTCTCTGTTTCTCACTCTGGTGTGATGTGATCCAGGTCCCAGAATCTGTGTGGTGGCATGACATGTACTTGGATGCCTCTGCGCGAGGCGGCGGTGGCGGGAGGGTTTCGGCTATTGAGACCGACACCAAGCTCTTCATCGTCAATTTGGACTTCGGTGTTTCAATCGAGAACGTGAAGGTATATACGTACACGATATACATGTCTAATTGTTGCTCTTATGTAATTTGGTTGCTTTTGAGTAGTTGGTCTCAAAGAATTTCATAGTTTGCCTGGATGTTGTATTAGTTAAGCTATTTCTAGATCTGCCATAGGCTGAGTATTGTAACTGTGATTTGGTCGTGTTGGTAGTCTCCCGAGCTAATATTTTGTAGATTTTCTTAGCTTGCTTCTGTGAATAAGATTTGGTTTAGTTCTCAATTATAGTTTGTTGTTAATGGTTGTTCGGATGGGTGTGGCCTCTTTGAAATCGTGGTTATGTTTTCATTTGCACTAGGCTGGTCGTGTTGGTAGCCTCACGTCGTAGTCTTGATTTGATACGCTCAATTATGATTTAGACTTTATTTTGCATATCTTATTGCTTATACTTCATAAGTTGACAAAGGTGCTCACATAAGGTCATTTTCTTTTTATGGTTTCTCGGTTTGTATAGTTTACTTGAATGTTGATATGCTTCTCTGCAGAATGCTTTTGCAGCTTCCTGTTCATAGGGTACTCTTAATTAGTGAGCTATTTTTTCTTTGAATGGTTAAGCGATCCGCGATTCACTATGAATGAAGTGGGAGGTCTAAGGTAGTGCTTCAGTCTTATGTTATTCTGTGTTCACTGTGTGTTCTGTGTGATGCTTAACAGTACTTATGTTATGCAGGAAACAACTAAGGTTATATTGCAAGGTGTGATGATGCCCGCCTTTTGGAGAATGTTCAACTTTTATAGACCTATTAGCTTGCTATGCTCGACGACTAAACGCTTTGTTGCTGCACTTCTGTTATTTATATTCTTTTTTGAACAATTGTCGCTCGTCTGTGTTATATACGAGTGAACACTGCAATGATCTGTTTCAGTTACGTGCACTTGTTTTTAACATCCGGTGCTCATCTGGGCTGCAAAAGCACATGCATACATACATCCACTTGATTTGTGCACATGATGGCAGAGGAGGCGCGCCAAGGGCGCGCCCCAGCCACTAGTTCCTGCCACACGCACGCAGTGCAGGACAGGACACAGCATGGATTTCCGGATATTCGTTTCTGAGCCCGAGCTCAGCTGCTCTCGAAATCCACACCACCAGCTCGCATGTGGATCTGTGTCCCCCGTGGTATTTCCAGACCGTATATGTGCATGTGAAATCCAGCTCGGGCGCGCAATGAATGCGGCGGAGCGTTGCACTGTGCGTGCGGAACAGAAAAAGTTTCCACGGCTCAGTCTTTTATCTGAACCTGTCTGAGCCGTGCACGCCGTTGGACTAACAAACGGCATCCATACACGCGTGCCATAAATGTGTCTCAGTCTCACAGTCACGCCCTCACATCCAACTAGACGCCACAAATATCCCCAGCGCCTTGCTGCACACTCTTTTTGCAAAATTTTCTGCCATGTCCGCCGATTATTCCACCTCACTACCAGTCCCAGCAGACTTTCTTCTACCTATCATCCCCTGTCCTCTTTGCGGTGCGGAGGTCGAGACTAATGTTGCAAGGATCGGCAACAACTCCGGTCATCGCTTCTACAAGTGTACCCGTTATGATGTAGGTACATCTGAAATTTGTAGTTTGATCCCAGATCACAGTTCATATCCCCCCACCTTTTTCTTCGTCTGACATCTCGATCTGCATTCACAGGCACGGTAGTGCGGTTTCTTGGACTTTTCAGCGAGCATATGTTAGAATGATAAGTCCTCTTCAGATAGCACAGGCTCGGTAGCAGGCCGGTGGGTACCCAGCTACGCAGTTTTTCGGTGTTCCTACCTCGCACCAAATCCATCAGGGGAACCCAGCAGGCCAGATAGCTCCTAGTCCCAACCAGACATTCAGTACGCCGTGCACAAATCGAACAAATACTAAAAGTGTACTGAGTGCCCTTCTGATAGTAAAAGCAGTTAACACTAACTAGCAGACGTTCAGATTACTGATTCTAGCAGCTACCACGGGCATTTTTCAGATAGAATATTTACTCTGTCCGAGCTGGTCGGAGATGCATCTGCACGCCGCCGAACTCCACCCTGTCCATTGACGAGCTCATTACCACCGACCCGCTGACCAAAACCAGAATCAGCATTTGAGTTTGCAGGCTCGACGCGGTTGGCCTTGCTGGTCCAACAAGGCAACAACACCAGAGGCACCAGAGGCATCGGTTCTGGATGGTCAAGGTTATCGGCCAATTCTTCCTGCAGCGGGAACCTGAAATGTCACGGCAATGGCTGCAACTAAACCAACAAATCCCCAAATTTCCAGATCTGTATGCAGTGGCGGAGCTAGCACAGGATCATTGTGGGGGCCAATGACAAAATATGGGTTTATGAAGAGGCAAAACTCCCTATTTTTCCCAATCTATGCCATCACAAAAAAAAAATTCTTCACAGAAGATCC
>NC_041393.1:705011438-705056370 GCF_002162155.2 Triticum dicoccoides
CACAGCCCCCCAGCCATACACATAGCTCCGCCAGTGTCTGTATGGGTTCACCTGTCGACCGCGTCGGGGAGGAACTCCATGCCAGAATCCTCCATTTTTTCCTGCGGACGCCAATGCACAGCACCGGCCGTACTGTTCTTTTTCGGGGCGGAGAAAGGGGACAGACGGTGTCCAGAGTGAACCAGCAAGGAGCGGGCGGTGTGGTGGGGTTGCTGCTTGGCCCCACACGCGAACGTGTGGCATGCCGACGTGCGACAGACGGCTCACCTTTTCCAATAAAGTCCTGGTCCACGGATCGGGATGCCCGTGCGCGACCTTCGTCCCGCACAAACGATGCGGCCCCACCAACGAAGCATTGTTCTCTACCGTATTTCACGGTACGCGTCTTTTCCTCGAGCCCGTGTCAGACGCGACATAGCTATTTATTCGGATCCCGAGCGAGGAACCTACGACGGCGATTTCAGGAGCATATGCGCTCGGGCACCGAATCACCGCTTTTCATGGATTGCATACTACATGTATATTTTAGTTTTATAATGGCTATGTTGCTTGTAGCCTGCATATACCACTATCGACATGATCTCTCTTGATCAATTAGTAATTCTTTTAGTCAACTAGAAATGTCAGAATATATGTAACTGCAAAGTACACATTATTTATTGTATCATTTGTTGCAGATGAAAAACTGAAAATGCTTGAAAGGCCGGATAAAGCACAACTGAGCACTTGCTCCATCTCTATCTCGATGCTTATCCAGGTTAGTGCAAAATTGCCACATTGTATACTTTATTACAAAATTGTAAATATATTACCAAATCTTAAAATTCTTGTCTGATGTAGATGGCCGATGGCATTAATTCTTACACTGATAATGTATGCACAACCAGCATTCGAGACCATGTCTCAGCCCTTGAAGTGTATGTATTACTGCAGTAAACTGTTTACTATATGATTACATTTTTAATAAGCCTCTCAACTACTCCCTCCGTTCCAAAATAGATGACTCAACTTTGTACTAACTTTAGTGCAAAGTTGGGTCATCTATTTTAGAACAGAGGGAGTAATATAGTAGGTTATAATTTTTGAATGCCAATCTTCTGCTTATAGATGTTTTTCCCTTGTGCGTGACAAGGCTTCATCATTTATTGACAAGTATGAGTATGAAATAGTCAACATGGTGCACACCCAAATATCATTTGTCCTAGCATTGGCATGCATATACGTGGACATAAGGACTACTCGATATTATTTTGGTGTTTCGCATAGAACCTAAAGATTCTCATTTTGTCTCCAGTCCTGTAAAGGCATTGCTGCCCAAAGGATTGAATGATCCACATTATCGGCTCCGATCTGTGGATAGGATTCTTGAGCATGAAGAACTACCACTGGCAAAGTACTTGAGGCGCCTTGCCCCATCAGAGTGTCAACCACTTAGTATTCCACTTTATCGGCAACTAGAGCAAGAACATTTTTGCATGTTAGACACACGGCAAAGGTGGAGGTAGATGTTTCTTTTTGCTCTGCAAATGTTTGTCTTATATATGTTAGACCAACATTAAAACTAATTTAACTAAAATGATATGCACAGGATTACAAAATAGTGTATCTCAAATAGTTCCTTTCGAAACCTTCATCCTAAATCTCTTTATTCATTAAGCGACGAAATATCTGGATCAAATATGTGCCTGAAATATGAATGAAAATTGCCTTTCTCCCTCAGTCAGCTCTGATCTAGATTAAATATCTTCTCATGCAACGGCTGCGTCAGTTTCTCCTCCCCGTATCTCTTTTTCCGGTTTAAAAAGGCAAACAAATGTTGGATGAGACATTTTGATAAATTTGTTAGTACTACTAAAATTTATACTAAACATTTATGCTTATTTATAGCTCATTTGTATTATTTAGCGTAATTAATCACTTCATATTGTTGCTAAATTGTATTAATAGAGTTTTTCATGATACTATTTTAATGTCTATCTTGAAAAATACACCTTCTTTGTGATAAACTCAAATTATATTTTTGTAATAGAATTTTCATTAGTTTTGTATAAAAGACAGTTAAGCCAAACCCTAAATGTGAGGAAAAAGAAGAAGGCAAGATGGCATGTCTTTCGAGATGAATGTAGTGTCTATAATTTTGTGTTGTGTCCTTGAATATCTTGTTAGAGATCTATAAAGTGTATGATGTAATAAATATCCTTATGGAGGTTTGTGGTTCGTGATTATCTATATAGAAAATTCTAGACCATACGTGAGGTTAAAAGAAACTTGTTGCCGAATCATTAGCATGCTGCTTCACACCTTTTCAGGGTCGAATATGTCATACATGTAACAACATCTTTGATGATGTGTTGATGATGGGTGATGTAACGGTCTCTAGTGGTCAGGCTTCCACTTGAGGGTCTATTTAGAACTACGTTGCTTCCTAAAATTCGGCTTCGCTTTAGAAAATAAAACCAAATGGGTAGCTCCATGATATGCCGCTCCTAATAAAAAAACTAGAATCTGGGGTATAACTTCCTGTTTTGTGTGAAGCTCTTTAAGAGCTGCTCGAAAAACGCTAGAAGCTGGAGTTGGGGAAATTACCCACCAGTCACCAGTGCACCGACCTAATTCATGCACCCAATGCCCTTATGCCAGATGAGCCATTGGATAGAAAATAGAGGGAGATGAGTTGGCTAGATAGATGGATGGTTGGTACATTTGCAAAATAGTCCTTCTATTGTTTAAAAATCAACCTGCACTCCATATCTCACATTGTCAGTCAAGTTGTTTGCTTATTTCTTTTCTGTCCAAATAAAACCGGGTAATATATTTTGAATCAGATGTCTGGGTTCGGAACTATTTTGACCGATATGTTTGTTTAATTGAGATCTTTGACCATACATCAAGTTTTGAGTACAGCTTAAAAAGCAACAAAAAATATATTTTTCAAAATTTATTCAACATTGATATTGTTTCAAAGGTTTCTTCAAGACAAATACCACAGTCAAAACCGATCCAAAATCAGATATTCGATTTAAAATATATCACCCTTTTGTGTTTGAGCCAAAAAAATTGAACGTACATGTTTATAGGAATGAGAGATGTGGAGTGCGGGTTGATTTTTATAAAGTTAAGGGTTGCCTCGGCAAAAATGGTATAGTATAATTTGTGACCAAATCTGGGGCATTCCTTTTTCATCTATTAGCCCAAAACCTACTGGTGCATTGGGTGCACAGATTTGCTCGGTCCATAGGATATTTTCTCCCGAGCTGGTAGTGTAGATATGATGGTAACAAGGACACCGGGTTTTACTCAGGTTCGGGCTCTCTCGAAGAGATAATACCCTACGTCATGCTTGTACATGTATTGATTTGAGAGTACAAAGTCCAGGTGATCTGCTACGAGTTTATTGTGTGTTGTCTATGAGCCCTACCCGTCGGTTTATATAGATATCGGAGGCCTAGGGTTACACATAAGTCAGCTACGTATATGGTAGTTGTGTTGCGCCAAGTCTTCTGAAATATTCCGTTTACGCGCCAGGGCCTCCTGGTGATGGACCACTGGTGAACCGCCGGGAGGGGACGGGGGTTCCTCAACCCGGGCCACCTGGCTGGGAGACAATGTGGCAAGTGACCCTAGTCCAGGCACCATTAGATACCCCTTTGTTTTCCGCATGTCGCCCAATTACATAAATCATGGATGCTGATAGCGCCCACACGTGTGGCATATTAGACATCCGCCCACACATTGTGTGTGGCGTAAGTAGAAGGCAACCCACACGGGCCATGTGTGGGCGAAATTATAACTGCCCACACGTGTGGGTGCAACTACTTCGTGCCTCACCCCAACAAACTACTACTCATCCTTACCCCGCATGTGTGGCACGAAGCAAATATGCCCACACGTCTTGACGCACTCGTGGGATGACACTTTAGTTGCCCTGGGGGTTGGCAACTTTAGCCACCCGGGATGACAAATGTAGTTGTCGCGTGTATTCGAATCATAGTTGCCATGTGTGATAAACTAGCTACTAGCCCTACGTGGTCGAACAATAGTTGTCATGTATGATTAACTAACTGCCACGTGTGGTCCAAGCATAGTTGTCATGTATGGTTAATCACAGTTGCCATGTGTGTTTACCTAGTTGCCACGTACGCACAACTGCAGTTGCCATCTAGTAACGAATCATAGTTGCCATGTGTGTTTACCTAGTTGCCATGTACGCGCAACTGCAGTTGCCATCTAACAACGTACGAGCATCGTGTGGGCGAAGAGTAGTTCGCCCACACACGCGTGGACTAGGTGGTGACTGTGTGGGCAGAAACGGATTCGCCCACAAGGCGCAGCTGGCAACCGCATGTTGTGGGTTGTGTGGGTGAACTCTCCAATGCCCACACAAACGATGATGCCCACGTGGCATTGAAAATCTAATAGATTCCTTTAGGATTCGTGCAAAACAGAATCAACGTGTATGAACGTGTGTGGGAGAAGTGCAAATATACCACACGTGTGGGCGTTATAATTTGGGTAAATCATTTCCACCAAACTTTCCATTCGTGAAGCTGAAGCTAGTTGGAAGTCAAACATGATAAACAGCTCTTTGGCAAAGCTACAACTTTTGTATGGAACTGCTCTAAAATGGATTTGGTGAAGTGAAACTGGTTTTGGTGGAGCAGAGCAGGCCCAACCAAGCCCTAAATATCTCTGTGGCAGTTCGAGTCGCCAAAGTCATACTTGGGTGGCTCATGGTGTTCGTTTGGCTGTGTAAGTGCATCTAGTGCCACCACTAGTTGGTTTTGGAGTATTGACGACAAAGTTGGTTGAGGGACTAATGCGTTTGTGAGAATTGCAGGATAACGCAGGTAGTGTCCCTCATTGATTCGGTTTACCTACCAGAGATTGATAACGCAGGTAGTGTCCCTCATTGATTCGGTTTACCTACCGGAGATGACCCCTAAAAATGTATGAAGACATTGAAGACAATGGTGGTATGAGAAGATATTCATATTGAAGACTATGACATGAGAAGACATTGCGTGAAGACTATGGAGCGCGAAGACTGTGTGGATTCGTTGCTTCCTTTTCTTCTTTGTTGAGTCATAGGAACCACCGTACTGTTAAGTGGGGTCCAAGTGAACTAAGTCAGGGTGACTGACGTGATGCTCAACCCAAATCCTATGTCTTCGAGTGAAGACAATGAGAGCAAATCTTATCCAGAGTTGGATGAGTCAGCTTTGCTTGTAGCCCAAGTAAAGTTGCCGCGTGTGTTTGAAATCTGACCGTTGGAACACGTGTCAGTTCCTTAGTGACCCAGGGTCATTTCGGACAAATTAGGTCGGGTTGCCTAGTGGCTATAAATAGCCCACCCCCTACACCATAAATTGGTGGCTGCTCAGAGTTAGTTTACGGCTGTTGTCGTTTTGAGAGCAACCCACCTCGAAGCCTTTGAGAGAGAAATCCTTGCGAGGACAAAGCCCAAACACCCAGAGCCAAAGAGTGTTAGGCATCACTGAAGTCTTTCTGTCTGTGTGACCTGAAGACTTATTACACTTGACGACTGTGTATCCTCCAGCCGGTTAGGCGTCACGTTCTGAGCATCCAAGAGTCATTGTGGATTGCCGGGTGAACAAAGTCTGTGAAGGTTCGGAAGTCTACCTTGAAGACTTACCATAGTGATTGGGCGAGGACTAAGTGTCTTTAGCTCAAGGGGAATAAGGTGAAGACACGGTCTTCTGAGTTGAATCTTAGCCTCCCTAACCAGACGTACAGTTGTCACAGCAACTGGAACTGGTCCAACAAATCCATTGTCTTCAACAAGTGACTGGTTCTATCTCTTCCCTCCTTTACTTTGAGTTTGTCTTCGTGAAGTCATTGCTTATCTGTCTTATCTGATTGACTTCATTGCTTGACTACTATTGTTGATTGGCTTCATACTATCTTCCATCCTGATCCTACTACCTAGCTGCTATTAGTCTTCGTACGTTAACGCTATTGCATACTTGACTATGGCTTGCTTGTTGTAGTCTATCTTCCGCTGCATATCAATTAGGTCATTTCTATTGTTTGTCTTTGAAACTTCCGCGTTTTGAAGACTTTGATAAAAACCGCCTATTCACCCTCCTCTAGTCGATAACTAGCACTTTCAATTGGTATCAGAGCAAGGTACTCCCTTGTTCTGTGTGATTCGGTTTAACCACGTGGAGTTCCAGCTATGTCGACTACAGGGATAATCAAAGTCTCCGCTGCTTGTCCGGTGTTCGATGGAACTGAATATCCCTACTGGAAGAATAAGATGCGCATGCATCTTGAAGCCATTGATGTCGACCTCTGGTATGTCGTCAAGAATGGCGTTCCCAAAACTGGTGAAGGTGTCACCCCTACTGATGTCAAGAAGTTCATTCAACTGGACTCGACTGCAAAGAACATCATCTGTGGTCATCTGACCAAAGGACAGTATGGCCGTGTGAGTGCTCTGGAAACGTCAAAGCTAGTCTGGGACTGGCTGTCCAAGGTCAATGAAGGCGTCTCAACACAGAGAGACCAGAGGATCAGTGTTCTTCGCAATCTCTTCAATCGCTTCAAGAGAAACGACAATGAAAATGTCCAGCTCACGTTTGATCGCCTCACCGACATCACAAATGAGCTTCAGGCTCTCGGTGCCACTGAGATCACCAAGCATGAAATTGTCAAGACACTGCTGAGATCACTTGACACCTCCTTTGACACCCTTGCCCTCATGATACAAGAACGTCCTGACTTCAAGACACTCGATCCGTCTGATATACTTGAGAGGCTCAACATACATGAGTTCCAGCTTTCTGAGAAAAGAGATATCTATGGCCCCAACTATGGCCGAACTCGTGCTTTGAAGGCAAAAGTTGTTTCCTCAACTGAAGAAGAAGAATCTGACTGCGGTTCTGACGATCCTAAAGACATTGGAAGGGAGCTTGCTATGCTTGTGAAGAAGTTCCAGAAATTCACCAAGAAGAAGGGCTTCAGAAAGTCTTCACGATCCAGTTCAAGAAATGATGAAGCTTCCACTCAAGACAACAAGAAGAGAACATGTCACAAGTGTAAGAAGCCTGGGCACTACATCTCTGAGTGTCCTCAGTGGGACAACGAGAAGAAGAAGAAGAAGAGCAAGGAATATGACTCCGATGACAAGAAGAAGAAGAAATCTTCGAAGTCTTCTTCCAAGTCCTCATCAAGGTCTTCATCTCACAAGAAGAGCTCATCTGGCAAGGCTCGTGCTTTTGTTGGCAAGGAAATGGATTCAGAGGAGGAGTCTGCTTCTGAGGAGGCAGAGGTGGAATCTAAAGCTGAGTCCAACTCTGGTGTTGCAAGTCTGGCTCTGGCCACAGCCTACGTCGCAAAGTCCATCTTCAACACTGAAGACAATGACTCCCACACCAACGCTGATGATGACAAGGACGATCCTGCTCCCACCTACTGCTTCATGGCACGCGGTGCCAAGGTAAAATCGCGTGATGCTTACTTTCAAACATCAAGTGAAGATGACTCTGATTGTGAATCTAAACCCAGCTACAAAACACTTGCTAAAATTGCTACTGAACAACAAAGGGCTATGGAACATACTCAAAAACTGTTACACAAAAGCGATGACCTGTTGGACGCGGAAATGACACGTTCACAGTCCTTAGTTGAAGACATAAAAAATCTTCATGCTAAGTATCAAGAACTTGAAAGTCTTCATGAGACGCTCTCAACCACTTATGAAAAGCTCTCCTATGATTATCTTCAAAGGAAGCAAGAGGGTGAGGAACCGAAAGTGACTCATGAAGATCTTCAAAAAGAGAATGAGTCATTTCGCGCTCAACAGATTAGTCCCACTCAGGTTGAATTTGAACCACCATGCTTAAAATGCATTGAGTGTGATAACGCTACCTCTATTGTTGAATGTTCCACTGCTGCTACTGTTGCTCTGTCTTCAACAACTAATGTGGTAACTAACCCCTCTTCTGAGGATACCACTACTATTGCTGATGAAAATGCTAGGTTGAAGACATTGCTTGAAACAGGGATGTACAAAAGTTTGAAGGGACATCAGACACTCTGCGATGTCCTCAAAAAGCAGATTCTGAACCGAAACCCTAGGAAAGAGGGTGTTGGGTTCGAGAGGAAAATGAATGCTGATGGTTCCTATTGGAAGCCTGAGCAGTATCCCAAAACCACATGGGTTGCTGCAAAGGAACCTTCAGTGGATCCATCCACTTTATCTGGATTTACCTATGCTAATCCTATTATCATTGATGAATCCTTTGATGCAAACTATAGACTGTTCAAAAATCAGAATGGTGAAGTGTTTGCCAGGTATATTGGTACTAACTGCAGGAATGGACCTCCTATGAAGATCTAGGTTCCCAAAAGCTGCCTTGAGAATCTTCTAGTGAATGTCATCATGACACCACCAGGGAAGAAGACAAACCCCAGACCAAAGGCATCATATGGTCCAACGGCTACTTACAAACACAGGACTCACTTGAGTCACCCTAACGCCAATGTTTTGCAGGGAAATCATACTCAGACTCATGAATATGAGCATGTGTCTTCAAACCGCTATGTTCATAGAACTAAGAACTTTTCTGCTTATTCACATGAGTATCATTCATTTCCTGCAAGGCTATTTGCTAGGGCTTCAAAGCCGAAATTCTCAGATGCTGCACTTAGACTCATTGCTTCTAAGCCACCCCTGAAAATGTGGGTGGTGAAGAAGAATTAACTCTCTTTTGCAGAATGTGGTCTCCAGCCAGCAATCAATGGCGTCCGATATTATTGCTGGGGACCTAAAATATAAAGGGACGCATGATAAAATGACTTACTATGTATTCCACATATGAATCTCTTATCTGTCATACTGTGTGTTCTAATCTTGATCTATGCTGTGATAATCCTAGTATGCATAAAATTGTTATGCTTCACAACATACCTTGTGAAGCCTATCCTCCTAACTGCACTGTAGGGCATGTCACCAAAAGCTTCAGAATGGATTATTGACAGCGGATGCACTAATCATATGACTGGTGATCGAAGTCTTCTCATGGACTCAACGTTACGTCCATCCGACAAGAGTCAAATCACATTTGCTGACACTGGTAAAAGCAAAGTATTGGGTCTAGGTAGAGTTGCAATCTCTAGGGATCAACACATGGATAAAGTGATGCTTGTTGAATCCCTTGGGTTCAACTTAATGTCTGTCTCAATGCTTTGTGACTTAAACATGATTGTGCTATTTGGAAAATATCGTTGCCTTGTACTAATGGAATCTGACAAATCTCTAGTCTTTGAAGGATATAGGAAATATGATCTATACGTGGTAGATTTCTCAGCAGGTCCACAGCTTGCCGTATGTCTTCTCACAAAAGCTTCAGAGTGCTGGCTCTGGCATTGAAGGCTAGGACATGCTGGCTTGAGGAACTTACACTCACTTGTCAAGAAGAAGCATGTCATTGGTATCGAAGATGTCAAGTTCAAGAAGGATCATTTGTGTGGTGCCTGTGAAGCTGGAAAGATGACAAGGGCAAAGCACCCCTCGAAGACAATCATGACAACATCTCAACCTTTCGAGCTGTTACACATGGACTTATTTGGACCTACTCACTACTCCACCCTCACAACAACTGCCTGTCTCTATGGCTTCGTCATTGTTGATGACTACTCAAGATACACATGGGTTCATATAATTCTTTACAAGACCGAAGTGCAAGATGTCTTCAGGCGCTTCACAAATCGAGCAATGAACAATTATGGCGTGAAGATCAAGCATATCAGAAGTGACAATGGCACTGAATTCAAGAACACAGGACTTGATCTGTATCTGGATACAATGGGAATCACTCATGAGTTCTCTTCTCCGTACACACCTCAGCAAAATGGCATCGTTGAGCGCAAAAACAGAACCCTCATTGAGATGGCTCGAACAATGCTAGATGAATACAAGACACCAAGAAAGTTCTGGCCTGAAGCTATTGATACAGCATGTCACATCATCAACCGTGTTTACATCCAGAAGCTTCTGGGCAAAACATCCTATGAGCTCCTTACTGGCAAGAAGCCAAATGTCAGCTACTTCAGAGTCTTTGGTGCTAGGTGCTGGATCAAGGATCCCCATCACAAGTCAAAATTTGAACCCAAAGCTCACGAAGGCTTCATGCTTGGCTATGGAAAGGATTCGTACTCTTACAGAGTCTTCAACCTCTTCCACTACAAAATCGTTGAAACAGTGGATGTGAAATTTGATGAAACCAATGGTTCACAAAGAGAAATTCTGCCAAGTACACTAGATGAAGCTCCTCCAAGCGAATCTATCAAGCTGATGGGAACTGGTGAAATCATGCCTTCTGAAGCACAGCCTGAAGACGAACTTATCATCTCTGCACCAAATCAACCTGAAGACATTGCTCAGACCGAAGACAATCCTCCCAATGATGACAATGATCAGCCAGAGCAAAATCTTCGTCCTGTTCATCCTCGTGTTGCAAATGAAGTACAAATCGAGAAGATAATTGACAGCATCAACGCGCCTGGTCCGCTTACTCGCTCAAGAGCAACACAGCTAGCAAACTTCTGTGGGCACTTTTCATTTGTGTCAATATCAGAACCCAAGAAAGTTGCTGAAGCTTTTATGGAACCTGAATGGATTCAAGCCATGCAAGAAGAACTTCAACAGTTCAAGCTGAATAATGTTTGGGAACTTGTCAAGCGACCTGACCCTCACAAGCATAACATTATTGGAACGAAATGGATATATCGAAACAAGCAAGATGAGCATGGTCAAGTCGTCAGAAACAAAGCACGTCTTGTGGCTCAAGGATATACTCAAGTTGAAGGAATTGACTTCGATGAAACATTTGCTCCTGTTGCTAGGCTTGAAGCCATTCGCATTCTGCTAGCCTATGCTAATCATCACAACATCTTGCTATATCAAATGGATGTGAAGAGTGCATTTCTCAATGGCAAGATTGAAGAAGAAGTATATGTCCCACAACCACCTGGCTTTGAAGATCCAAAACATCCTGATATGGTGTACAAGCTAAACAAAGCACTGTATGGCCTCAAACAAGCTCCTCGTGCCTGGTATGATACAATCAAAGACTTCCTGAAGAGCAAAGGCTTCAAACCTGGATCCCTCGATCCCACACTCTTCACGAAGACATATGATGGTGAACTGTTTGTGTGCCAAATATATGTGGATGACATAATCTTCGGCTGCACCAACCAGAAGTATAGTGATGAGTTTGGATACATGATGCAAGAGCAATATCAGATGTCCATGATGGGAGAACTGAAGTTCTTCCTTGGTCTTCAAATTCGTCAGCAAAGCAATGGCATCTTCATATCTCAAGAAAAGTACCTCAAAGATTGTCTGAAGAGGTTTGGAATGGAAGACTGCAAAGGTTATACGACGCCAATGCCAGCAAAACACCATCTTGGTCCCGACGACAATGGTAAAGAGTTCGATCAAAAGGTATACCACTCCATGATTGGTTCTTTGCTTTATTTATGTGCATCTAGGCCAGATATTATGCTTAGTGTTTGCATGTGTGCTCGATTCCAAGCGGCACCAAAGGAATCACATCACTTAGCTGTGAAGCGAATTCTTCGATATTTGGCTTACACCCCAACACTCGGATTATGGTATCCCAAGGGCTAAAAATTTGATTTGGTTGGATTCTCGGATGCTGATTATGCTGGTGACAAGGTGGATCGCAAGTCTACATCAGGCACATGTCATTTTCTTGGTCGATCACTTGTCTGTTGGTCTTCAAAGAAGCAGAACTATGTATCACTCTCAACTGCTGAATCTGAATACATTGCTGCTGGATCCTGTTGTGCTCAGCTTCTATGGATGAAGCAAACTCTCAAGGATTATGGCATCAACCTGAAACAAGTACCTCTCTTCTGCGACAACGAAAGTGCCATCAAGATAGCCAACAATCCAGTCCAGCACTCGAAGACAAAGCACATTGAAATACGTCATCACTTTCTCAGAGATCATGTTATGAAGAAAGATATAGATATCATGCACGTCAACACTGAAGAGCAGCTGGCAGATATCTTCACAAAGCCCTTGGATGAGAAAAGGTTTTGCAAGTTACGGTGTGAGCTAAATATCTTAGAATCCTCGAATGTCCTGTGATCAGGCACACATCCTAACACTTATGCATGTTGATGACTTAGATGTGCAACACACAAAGTAATGTATATCTTCAATCAATGAAGATTTACACTCTGAGTGTGAATACATTAACATGGAATTTGACTTCGGAGCGCCACGATAATTGTGCGCCGTGTCTGGGTCTAATAGTTCCTATACGGTGGGTAACGCCACCACCAACTTTCTCTGTTTGAAGTGTTTCACTCATGGCGTTATATTGCAATAACTTCGCATTTGGTTTGTCTTCAGTTTCATTTTATCTTCATGATCTTCTACACTATGATGATTTGATTGCTTTCTAATTTATATATATACTAGTGTTCTGTCCTCTACAGCATTCACTTATAGCTATGTCTTCAAGATTGGATCTTTTGAACTAAGTGAATGTGATCGGACCCTAACCTCTCTATGCTTCCTATCTCAAACTCTATCTGTCCAAATCATATGCATTCTATTGAAACTGTCGAATGTCTTCTCTGCGTCCTAGTCAGCAGAAGGCAAAGAGACAAATATTAAATCTGTTTTAAATGACTTATCTTTATTGTTGAAATCCGGAGAAGCCGGAACAACTCTCCTACATGCCTGGCGGGCGTGGGAACGTGGGACAATTCTAAGTATGTTGCATGCTTGCCACGTACCCCTCAGATGTGAACCGCCAGGGGCACCAGCGTAATTGCGCTGTGTCTCTCACCTACTTATAAATACTTGTCCCCTGCGGTAAAGAAATCCTTCTTCCACCTCTCCACCTCCGTCAAAACCCTAGCGCCACCGCTAGCTCGCGACGACGCTGGTGACGAAGCGCTTAGCTGCCGCGACTTCTCTGAAGCCGTCCTCACGCCGGCCGCGGACATCGTCCTCTCTGCCGTCGCCGTAGGTGTCCTCCGTCGCCAAGTTAGGGCACGGTGGGCTGAACTGCTCGGTCTCCTATTCTTCCCATCTAGCAGTTCTTCGTGCGGTAATTATAACTCTATTTTTACCACCTTTTTGGTCTTCAAGATTCATCCTGTTTACAAAAAGTAGTTTCTGCCTATTCAATGTTAGATCTATTCTGTCTGCATCTCATACTGCCGAGTCAATTCACTTAGATTTCCTGTCTAGTTTGATTCATCACTTGTACTCATTCACGGATTGGTACAAATCTGGAACCAACTCACCTATATAAGTGAATGTCTTTGCATCATGAGGTCAATATCTTCAAACTGATTTATCTTCAAAATCTTCTGAGAATGCATATGACCTCTTCCCCTTCCCTCGCATCTCTAATGCTGTCACAGGTACATGTCCGTGGGAGAATCCCTTGGTTCTCATAGTCTGCATTCGTTTGCAGAATACTTACAGCATCATATCAATTCTCCTGAAGCCAGTTCCTGCTTGACCAGCAAGCGTAAATCTCTGAAGCCTCTGAACGTATTGAAGCCATTCAGCTTGAAGTTCATGGCTGCAGAAAATCCAGCAAGGAAGGGTGGCAGACAGCGTCATGGGGGAACATCAAGGGATCTGCCTGATGATCTGGCACAAATGTATAAAACAGATCCTGAAGAAGATTACAATCAGCGCAAGACTCGAATCCAATGGATTCGACGCTATTGGGCTGAACAGTGGTACAAGTACAAGTTCGTCACCCAGGAGTACGCAGAGAAAAATGCTATCAAGAGCCCTTGGGGTGATATTCTCTATCGAGGTCTTCAACCCAAGAACAGAGCTGAAGCTATTACACAAGATTTCTATCCGTGCATGGTCCGTGGACCTCAGCCTGAGAATGCCGATCCCACATCATTACTCTGGTGTCGTGACGACAATCTCTTCAAGCGCAATTTTCAGTTTGCTAAGGCTTTAGCAAAGGAAAACAAGAAGTCATGGGGATTAGACTTCAATCCTGGTCCCTCTGCTCCCCGTGATGATGGCACACATGAAGCTGAAGAAAACAGAATTGGCCCCTTTGCAAACCTTGATGGCCTCATCTCCTACATCTTGGTGCAAGGTGCCAAAGTGGATCATTCTGACAATGAGGCTGATTCTGATGAAGCCCCAGCTCCTCCTCCGAAGCCACAGAAGAAAAAGAAGCTAAAGGCTTCTAAATCAGCACCTCCAAAATCTTCTCGTGTGAAGCCACTGGCCACTGCACCTCCTGAAGCTAGTGTGCAGTCTGAAGATCAATCCCGCATCTCCAAGAATACGGAGAAGAAAAAGCAACTTGTCAGGCATACCGATCAAGCCTTGACTCCTGCCGCCATTCTGCGTGAAGAACCCATTGATCTGTCAAGTGATGAAGATCTTGCTGATGATGCTCTTGAGCAGCTAATAAAGAGCAAGGAAGAAGCAGAAATCTTCAACAACTTGCCTCTCTTTGATGTGGCCATCATCCACAATTTCATTGATGAGTGGTTCGACACCCCCAATGTCAGCTTTGAAGATTTACAGCTTCCCATTGGCCTCAGCGTCTCTTTCAGTGGCGCCATTGCTTCTGAGCTAGCTCTCGCTCAGCGAATCGTTGAGCTCAAGAACGAGATTGATTATGAGAAGGCTCAATTCAAGAAGCATGTTGCCAAGCTAAGTGTTCAAGACGTCCGAAACTTCAAAGTCATGCTGCATGAGCTTAAAGAAGCTTTTCTGAAGAAGCGCCAAGAAGCTCAAGGCTCTTGTGAGCGCATGAAGAGTTTGGCTGATAAGTGTGTGCTTGCCTACAATGAGGCTGAGAAGCGCAAGTCACTTGGTCGTCCTGGCATTGACCCCAGGATGGCTGCAAAGAAAAAGAAGAAGCTTCCTGCTGACCAGCCTGCACCTTCAAGCCAAGAAGCCCCTCGCATTATCTTCCCAAGTAGCATGACTGGCTCGAAGCCAAAGGTCACCACAACCGCTTCAGAACAGAAGAAGACGAGGGCTACCGAGGCTGAAGCCAGAAAGAGGAAGAATACTGAAGCCTCTGATGCCGCTCCCTCCAAGAAGAAGCGCAAGACCAAGAAGAGTCGGGCTGCTCCCACAGAGCCCCTTGTTGTTGAACCCATCTCAGTGGTTTGTCCTGCATCTGCATCCCAAGAACTTCGCATGACTGTTCATGAGCCTGCTTCCACAGAGGCTCCTGAAGCTGAAGATATACCAACAGCTGAACCCACCACTGCTGAAGACATTGGTCATCATGACAATGTTGAAGATGATGAAGTTCTTCCTCGGATCGAATATAATGTGGTATCATCGCCTGTTCGTACGAACAGCGAAAACGTCAGCATTGGTCGTCCTCTTACGCCAATTGCTCAGGATGCATCATGGGCTGATCACCCACAGCAACAAGACTTCCCCAGTACTCCCCAACAACAACAAACCACACCATCTGTACAAGTTGAAGAGGATGAGGACCTTCCCACTCCATCTCCAAAGGCGTCGCCTGTATTACAAAGGCTTCACAAAGGACCAAGGCCTCAAGTACCTCTTCCGAGCGTTCCAGAAGGAGAAGTTCACCGTCAACCTGTTGCACGTCAAGTGTTCTCTGAAGCCACTCCAACTGTGAATGTCTCTGTGTCTGAAGCATAAGCTGCTGAAGACAATCTGGTTGCATCAGCCGATGAGGAACGTCAAGAAGAACGTGTCCAAACTCCCCCCATGCCTGAAGAAACAGTTCATGAAGTGAACGTGTCTGTGCCTGACCCTCCAGCTCCTCAAGTGGAGGTTGAAAATCCTGAAGCTGCCACAACCAACGCAAGTGAAGCTAATGACATTGTCATGGCTGAAGCTAATGTGGAGCTTGAACCAAACAGTGTGCCTGAAGCTAATGAGGCAACTGCTCCTGAAGCACCTGTTGTGTAGCCTGAAGCCTCAGTTGTTGCCACTGCTCCTGTTCCGCCCACCACGGCCCTATACAATCGAGCAAGCATACAACCATGGCGAGCTCATCACAGTAAGATGGCATGTTCTGGTCCCTCCGCCTAATGTCTCTGGTCCTCAATTTGACTATCACATTGAGCATAGGCCTCAGGTCCAGAAGCCCAAGCCAAGACTGCCAAGGTTTCCAGGTACTGCAAACTCACTAGGGTCTTTCAATGCGAATGGCTTCAAGAGCCACAACACATTCTTTGACAACTCGAAAAACCCCTACACGAAGCCAAGAATATCATCAGATCGGTTCTGGAGTCATCAGCAGCGAAGCTATTACTCATGTGTTATGTATGATCAAGGGCGCATTTTCCCTCATATGCACCTCGACACTGAAGCCATTACTGGACTGCCCTGCTTAGAAGAAGCACTTGACTGCTTTTGTGATGCTGGGCTGCTCAGTTTTGTCACAGATAAAGAACACTGGAATGAAGAGCTATTGCTTCAATTCTATGCTACTCTGCACATTCGCGGCTACAACAGAGATATCAAGACATGGATTCTAGAGTGGATGACAGGAAATGTTCATCATGAAGCCAAAGCTCTCGACATCATTGAGCTTACAGGCCTATCCACTCCCGGAGAACTCTATGAACCCGGTTGTCAAAATCACCGCAATGCTTTGGAAAGCATCTTCCATAAGCCTGAACTCAATATGAGTTAGATGCTGAGCATGATGAAGCCTTTGCCACGTGATGCTGAATATCCAACAGAGTTCTTTGTTGAAGACCTTGAGTATCTGCCACGCACCATATATCACATCATCAGGAGAACTCTATGGCCTATCAAAGGACATTCATCAGCGGCAAAGCCTGAAGGAGCTATGAAGACTTTGGTCTTCTATATTCTCAATGGCATCAACTTCAATGCGCAAGACTTCTTCATCAGGCAACTGGCTGCATCTGGATCTGATCTGTTTGGTCTGAAGTTTTATGCTCCATGGGTCATGGGCCTCATCAAGCGACACTCATCTGTCGACTATCAACCTTCTGCTCGCAATCATGTGATTTTTCTACCAGAGGTTGATATGTCAGTTGAAGCTATATACCCTGAACCTGCCAAGAAGCCTCTTTGTCTTTAGAATGCCGAGCACCAAAGCTTCACTCAACCCATTGAAGGTGTTCAAGCAGCAACACGAATCTATCCATTGGCTGGAAATACTCGTCTGCCTCATCGAGCACCTACTGAAGCCACTGAAAGCACCATTGCCCAAAGGCCTTAGAAGCGTTCTCGTGTTCTCAATGACCGAGAACTTCTTGTGGCCCTTCATCAGAAACAGGATAAGCATCATTTCTGGCTCAAGAGATAGATGCAAAGCCTCTTGGTGGATGTTAATCGCATTCGCAACCTTGCCACCAAGAATGCCTTTGTTGCTCATGAAACTTGCCGGCGATCATGGAAGAGTTTGACCCTGCTCAGTGTTGAAGCTGATCTTCAAGACGATGGCTTCAACGAAAGATTCCAGTTTGACTCCACTCCTCCATGGACTGATGTCCTACGTCGTACTCCATCTCTTGAAGACTCTGAATATTCTTCCTCCGTGGCAACGGTAAATGCCAGAGTGATCGATGATGAAGATGATGCTACTTCACCACCTCCTCCTACTGCACGCATCGACACCGCACCAAGTTCATCTGCACCGCCACCCAACGACGACAACCCTGCTACTTCACCTACTCATGTTGACGAGTAGATGCTCTATGTCTTCAAACCTTTTTGGTCCTTACTGACAAAAAGGGGAGAAGCGTATGAGTTGATAGTCTTCAAGCGGGTTCATATGGGCGGTTGCATTATATTTTTGCCTCGTGCTTACAACTCTTGCCTTTTAAAACATTTGGTTCTTTGAGTTGTAACACCTAAACTTGATGGTCGTCTGCTACTTATTTGCTTTACTGTGATGTGATGATAAATTCCACATGTGCGATGATAACTTCCGCACTTAGATCATCCTGCAGACGTCCATTTTTCATTATGCATGTCATTCTATATGCTATATCATTTCATGCATGATGAATTATCTTCATAAGTTGAAGTGGATCTCCACAAGTACAACCTGCCATGTGCATTTGCATTCCAAAGCAAAATTACTTATATGCACATCTTCAGGGGGAGCCCTTGCTACTTATGAAGACAATTCCTATCCTTTACAATTTCACATACTTTATCCCCGTTGAAAACGTCAACCAGTTTGTCATCAATCACCAAAAAGGGGGAGATTGTAAGTGCATCTAGTGCCACCCCTAGTTGGTTTTGGAGTATTGATGACAAAGTTGGTTGAGGGACTAATGCGTTTGTGAGAATTGCAGGATAACGCAGGTAGTGTCCCTCATTGATTCGGTTTACCTACCGGAGATTGATAACGCAGGTAGTGTCCCTCATTGATCTGGTTTACCTACCGGAGATGACCCCTCAAAATGTATGAAGACATTGAAGACAATGGTGGTATGAGAAGATATTCATATTGAAGACTATGACATGAGAAGACATTGCGTGAAGACTATGGAGCGCGAAGACTGTGTGGATTCATTGCTTCCTTTTCTTCTTTGTTGAGTCATAGGAACCACCGTACTGTTAAGTGGGGTCCAAGTGAACTAAGTCAGAGTGACTGAAGTGATGCTCAACCCAAATCCTATGTCTTCGAGCGAAGACAATGAGAGCAAATCTTATCCAGAGTTGGATGAGTCAGCTTTGCTTGTAGCCCAAGTAAAGTTGCCGCGTGTGTTTGAAATCTGACCGTTGGAACACGTATCAGTTCCTTAGTGACCCGGGGTCATTTCGGACAAATAAGGTCGGGTTGCCTAGTGGCTATAAATAGCCCACCCCCTACACCATAAATTGGTGGCTGCTCAGAGTTAGTTTACGGCTGTTGTCGTTTTGAGAGCAATCCACCTCGAAGCCTTTGAGAGAGAAATCCTTGCGAGGACAAAGCCCAAACACCCAGAGCCAAAGAGTGTTAGGCATCACTGAAGTCTTTCTGTCTATGTGACCTGAAGACTTATTACACTTGAGGACTGTGTATCCTCCAGCCGGTTAGGCATCGCGTTCTGAGCATCCAAGAGTCATTGTGGATTGTCGGGTGAACGAAGTCTGTGAAGGTTCGGAAGTCTACCTTGAAGACTTACCAGAGTGATTGGGCGAGGACTAAGTGTCTTTAGCTCAAGGGGAATAATGTGAAGACACGGTCTTCTGAGTTGAATCTCAGCCTCCCTAACCAGATGTACAGTTGTCACAGCAACTGGAACTGGTCCAACAAATCCTGTGTCTTCAACAAGTGACTGGTTCTATCTCTTCCCTCCTTTACTTTGAGTTTGTGTTCGTGAAGTCATTGCTTATCTGTCTTATCTGATTGACTTCATTGCTTGACTACTATTGTTGATTGGCTTCATACTATCTTCCATCCTAATCCTACTACCTAGCTGCTATTAGTCTTCGTACGTTAACGCTATTGCATACTTGACTATGGCTTGATTGTTGTAGTCTATCTTCCGCTGCATATCAATTAGGTCATTTCTATTGTTTGTCTTCGAAACTTCCGCGTTTTGAAGACTTTGATAAAAATCGCCTATTCACCCCCCCCCCTCTAGTCGATAACTAGCACTTTCACGCTGGTTTAGAGACTAAAAAGAAGGTCAAGTAGAATGTTTCAAATTTTAAGGCCGATGGCATTGATGGGGGAGCAAAGGTGGAGGATGGTGATGACTCGAACTCAGGAATGGAGGTCGACCATGGGAGGAGAGCAGTTGATTAGATCGAGTTAGTCAATTTTGTGGAATTTCGGATGGGTTTGGTCTGTCGCTAGGACGCGTCTAGGCTTCCCTATATCCGCCTCCATTATGGGCTAAATATAAGGAACGTCAGTCGGCCTAGACAAACGGGGCCGGTTTGAGGGAGCCCAAGTCTCGATTTTATGACCGGTCATTAACCGAACGTCTGCTCAAACTTAAAATAAGCATTTGAGAAACCCGGCTATAGATGCAAGTGCGTTTTTGTTGGACATGATGAGATGTGCGTCCACCCTGAGCCAGACAACGATGGTGGAGGATGGAGGCGTTTGCAACGAGACACCTCCATGGACCACGGCCTGTACACCGTGGCGCACCGAAGCAAATCGGTCGCGTCATCCACGCGGACAAGGATCTCACGAAGCCTGTTGGAGTTGTGAGAGACACACAATGAGGCTGCATTGTGAGGCTCATATAGCAACCAGATGTCTGTCAACCAGGTAAGGCCCTGTTTTGTTTAAAGAAAAAAGGAACTGACCTATTTTGTCTAAAAAGAAGGTACGACCCAGTTAGGCGAAGCACCCATGTGCAAAGTGTAAGTGCATCTAGTGCCCCTTAGTGATTTTGGTGTATTGAAGACTTATAGGTTAAGGGAATAATTTGTTTGTGAGTGTACACAGGCTCTATAAGTCAATGAGGAGTTTGATATTTACAGTGAAAGTCGACCCCTAAAAAAGAATGTCTTCGGCTGAAGACTTTGGTTCTCCTGAAGACTTTGAAAGTGAAGAAATTGGTGTGACCTTGAAGACTTCGATATTCATACGAGGAATCTGAAGCATGAAGACTTTTGTTTTCGTAGTTTCTTTTTCTCCTTGAGTCATGGGAAACACCGTACTGTTAAAGGGGGGTCGAGGTAATAATAAGGAAACTAATTTCCAAGTGATGCTCATCTCAAAATCCTACACCTACCCAATCCTTCGAGTGAAGCCATTGGAAATCTCATATCAGTTCAGTCGATTTCTTCAGTGACAGAGACGAAGATCTTCTGGTCTCTGAGGAATTTGTTCTGACTTAGGAGTTAGGAATTCGCCAGTGCGGATTTCCTACACAGTGCGGAACATGATAGCCCTGAGGAATTCGAACCTCAGATATCAGACCGTTGCTGATTCGCGCGCCAGCTATCACAAAAATATCCTACCACCTAACGGTCATATCAGCCAAGGGCATCTAGGTCTTATCATGTCGGGCTGCTCCCTAGGCTATAAATAGCCGCCCCCTACAACCACTAGCTGGTTGGCTGCTCCAAGCAAAACTGACACTTGTCATTTGAGAGCATCCCATCCTCCGAGGACTTTGAGCGAAAATCATCAAGTGAGGGAAAACCCAAATCCCAAACCCAAACACCTACAAACCCAAAGTGATTGAGCATCACCGAAGAGATTGTTCCTGTGTGGAACCGACGCTTGTTACCTTTGAGGACTGTGTATCCTCCAGACGGTTAGGCGTTATGGTTTGAGCATCCAAGAGGAATTGTGGCTTGCCGAGTGACCAAGTCTGTGAAGGTTTGGAAGTCACCTGCGAAGACTTACCACTACTATTGGGCAAGATTTACGTGATCTTAGCTCAAGGAGAATACGGTGAGGACTGTGTGTCCGGGACTGTGTGTCCTCGAGTTTAAATACTCAACCGCTCCAACCAGACGTACAACTGTCACAACAGTTGGAACTGGTCTACCAAAATTCATTGTCTTCACCAAGCCTACTGGCTTTATTTCCTCAACCCTTTCATTTCCTCAGTTATGTGTTGATGTACCTGATCATTACTGTTTGAAGACTTTGACTGAAAACTTTCTCTAAATTCCTCAATCCTAATTCTTCAGTATGTTTGTCTTCATCCTGCTTATCATGTGTTTACGCTTTCTGTACTTTGTGTTTGTCTTTCATTTCATCATGATGACTATGTTGTTGCTCTCCTATGCTTATACCTGAGTACTTATTCCGCTGCAAGTAGTTCTTCGCTTAGGAATTTCCTCACCCTGAAATTCCTCAATGAAGAATTCATAAAAATCGCCTATTCACCCCCCCTCTAGTCGACATAACGCACTTTCAACTAGTATTAGAGCAAGGTACCCCCTTGTTCTGTGTGATTTTGGTTTAACCACCTGGAGTTTTAGTTATGTCGACTGCAGGTATGATCAAGGTCTCGGTTGGGTGTCTTATCTTTGATGGGACGGACTACCCCTACTGGAAGAACAAGATGCGTATGCATCTTGAGGCAATTGATAACGATCTCTGGTACGTTGTGGAAAATGGCGTCCCTACTGGAAGAAGAAGGGGAACTTCAAGAAAAACAGCAAGCAAATTGCTACTCAAGAGAAGAAACCCAAGTCTGGACCTAAGCCTGAAACTGAGTGCTTCTACTGCAAGCAGACTGGTCACTGGAAGCGGAACTGCCCCAAGTATTTGGCGGATAAGAAGGATGGCAAAGAGAACAAAGGTATATGTGATATACATGTTATTGATGTGTACCTAACTAGAGCTCGTAGTAGCACCTGGGTATTTGATACTGGTTCTGTTGCTAATATTTGCAACTCGAAATAGGGACTACAGAATAAGCGAGCACTGGCCAAGGACGAGGTGACGATGCGCGTGGGAAACGGTTCCAAAGTCGATGTGATCGCGGTCGGCACGCTACCTCTACATCTACCTTCGGGATTAGTTTTAGACCTGAATAATTGTTATTTGGTGCCAAAGTTGAGCATGAACATTATATCTGGATCTTGTTTGATGCAAGACGGTTATTCATTTAAATCAGAGAATAATGGTTGTTCTATTTATATGAGTAATATCTTTTATGGTCATGCACCCTTGAAGAGTGGTCTATTTTTATTAAATCTCGATAGTAGTGATACACATATTCATAGTGTTGAAACCAAAAGATGCAGAGTTAATAATGATAATGCAACTTATTTGTGGCACTGCCGTTTAGGTCATATCGGTGTAAAGCGCATGAAAAAAATCCATACTGATGGGATTTTGGAATCACTTGATTATGAATCACTTGGTACTTGCGAACCGTGCCTCATGGGCAAGATGACTAAAACGCCGTTCTCCGGAACTATGGAGCGAGCAACTGACTTGTTGGAAATCATACATACTGATGTTTGTGGTCCAATGAATGTTGAGGCTCGCGGCGGATATCGTTATTTTCTCACCTTCACATATGATTTGAGCAGATATGGGTATATCTACTTGATGAAACACAAGTCTGAAACATTTGAAAAGTTCAAAGAATTTCAGAGTGAAGTAGAAAATCATCGTAACAGGAAAATAAAATTTCTACGATCTGATCGTGGAGGAGAATATTTGAGTTACGAGTTTGGTCTACACTTGAAACAATGTGGAATAGTTTCGCAACTCACGCCACCTGGAACACCACAACGAAATGGTGTGTCCGAACGTCGTAATCATACTTTACTGGATATGGTGCGATCTATGATGTCTCTTACTGATTTACCGCTATCATTTTGGGGTTATGCTTTATAGACGGCCGCATTCATGTTAAATAGGGCACCATCAAAATCCGTTGAGACGACGCCTTATGAACTGTGGTTTGGCAAGAAACCAAAGTTGTCATTTCTTAAAGTTTGGGGCTGCGATGCTTATGTGAAGAAACTTCAACCAGATAAGCTCGAACCTAAATCGGAGAAATGTGTCTTCATAGGATACCCAAAAGAGACTATTGGGTACACCTTCTATCACAGATCCGAAGGCAAGACATTCGTTGCTAAGAATGGATCCTTTCTAGAGAAGGAGTTTCTTTCGAAAGAAGTGAGTGGGAGGAAAGTAGAACTTGATGAGATAACTGTATCTACTCCATTATTGGAAAGTAGTTCATCACGAGAACCGGTTCCTGTGATAACTACACCAATTACTGAGGAAGCTAATGATAATGATCATGAAACTTCAGATCAAGTTTCTACTGAACTTCGTAGGTCTACCAGAGTAAGATCCGCGCCAGAGTGGTACGGTAATCCTATTCTAGAAGTCATGTTACTTGACCATGATGAACCTACGAACTATGAGGAAGCGATGATGAGCCCGGATTCCGCAAAATGGCTAGAAGCCATGAAATCTGAGATGGGATCCATGTATGAAAACAAAGTATGGACTTTGGTTGACTTGCCCGATGATCGGCAAGCCATTGAGAATAAATGGATCTTTAAGAAGAAGACTGACGCTGATGGTAATATAATTGTCTATGAAGCTCGACTTGTTGCAAAAGGTTTTCGACAAGTTCAAGAGGTTGACTACGATGAGACTTTCTCACCCGTAGCGATGCTTAAGTCCGTCCGAATCATGTTAGCTATTGCTGCATTTCATAATTATGAAATTTGGCAAATGGATGTCAAGACTGCATTCTTGAATGGATTTCTAGAAGAAGAGTTGTATATGATGCAGCCGGAAGGTTTTATTGATCCAAAAAGGTGCTGGCAAAGTGTGCAAGCTCCAGCGTTCCATTTATGGACTGGTGCAAGCATCTCGGAGTTGGAATAAACACTTTGATAGTGTGATCAAAGCATATGGTTTTATACAGACTTTTGGAGAAGCCTGTATTTACAAGAAAGTGAGTGGGAGCTCTGTAGCATTTCTAATTTTATATGTAGATGACATATTATTAATTGGAAATGATATAGAATTTCTGGATAGCATAAAAGGATACTTGAATAAAAGTTTTTCAATGAAAGACCTCGGTGAAGCTGCTTACATATTGGGCATCAAGATCTATAGAGATAGATCAAGACGCTTAATAGGACTTTCACAAAGCACATACCTTGACAAAATTTTGAAAAAGTTCAAAATGGATCAGGCAAAGAAAGGATTCTTGCCTGTGCTACAAGGTGTGAAGTTGAGTCAAACTCAATGCCCGACCACAGCAGAAGATACAGAGAAAATGAAAAATGTTCCCTATGCTTCAGCCATAGGCTCTATCATGTATGCAATGCTGTGTACCAGACCTGACGTATGCTTAGCAATAAGCTTGGCAGGAAGGTACCAAAGTAATCCAGGAGTGGATCACTGGACAGTGGTCAAGAACATCCTGAAATACCTAAAAAGGACTAAGGAAATGTTTCTCGTATATGGAGGTGACAAAGAGCTAGTCGTAAACGGTTACGCCGATGCAAGCTTTGACACTGATCCGGACGATTCTAAATCGCAAACCGGATACGTGTTTTTATTAAACGGTGGAGCTGTAAGTTGGTGCAGTTCTAAACAAAGCGTCGTAGCAGGATCTACATGTGAAGCGGAGTACATAGCTGCTTCGGAAGCAGCAAATGAAGGAGTCTGGATGAAGGAGTTCATTTCCGATCTAGGTGTCATACCTAGTGCATCGGGACCAATGAAGATCTTCCGTGACAATACTGGTGCAATTGCCTTGGCAAAGGAATCCAGATTTCACAAGAGGACCAAGCACATCAAGAGACGCTTCAATTCCATTCGGGACCAAGTCCAAGTGGGAGACATTGAGATTTGCAAAATACATACGGATCTGATTATTGCAGACCCGTTGACTAAGCCTCTCTCACGAGCAAAACATGATCAAACACCAAGACTCCATGGGTGTTAGAATCATTACTATGTAATCTAGATTATTGACTCTAGTGCAAGTGGGAGACTGAAGGAAATATGCCCTAGAGGCAATAATAAAGTTATTATTTATTTCCTCATATCATGATAAATGTTTATTATTCATGCTAGAATTGTATTAACCGGAAACATGATACATGTGTGAATACATAGACAAACATATAGTCACTAGTATGCCTCTACTTGACTAGCTCATTAATCAAAGATGGCTATGTTTCCTAACCATAGACATGTGTTGTAATTTGATTAATGGGATCACATCATTAGAAGAATGATGTGATTGACATGACCCATTCCGTTAGCCTAGCACTTGATCGTTTAGTATGTTGCTATTGCTTTCTTCTTGACTTATACAAAGTTCCTTCAACTATGAGATTGTGCAACTCACGTTTACCGGAAGAACACTTTGTGTGCTACCAAACGTCACAACGTAACTGGGTGATTATAAAGGTACTCTACAGGTGTTTCCGAAGGTACATGTTGAGTTGGCAAAATTCGAGATTAGGTTTTTTCACTCCGATTGTCGGAGAGGTATCTCTGGGCCCTCTCGGTAATACTCATCACTTAAGCCTTGCAAGCATTATAACTAATGAGTTAGTAATAAGATGATGTGTTACAGAACGAGTAAAGAGACTTGCCAGTAACGAGATTGAACTAGGTATTGGATACCGACGATCAAATCTCGGGCAAGTAACATACCGATGACAAAGGGAACAACGTATGTTGTTATGCGGTTTGACCGATAAAGATCTTCGTAGAATATGTAGGAACCAATATGGGCATCCAGGTTCCACTATTGGTTATTGACCGAGAATGGTTCTAGGTCATGTCTACATAGTTCTCAAACCCGTAGGGTCCGCACGCTTAATGTTACGATGACAGTTTTATTATGAGTTTATAAGTTTTGATGTACCGAAGTTTGTTCGGAGTCCCGGATGTGATCACAAACATGACGAGGAGTCTCAAAATGGTCGAGACATAAAGATTGATATATTGGAAGCCTATATTTGGACATCGGAAAGGTTCCGAGTGAAATCGGGATTTTACCGGAACACCGGGGGGTTACCGGAACCCTCCCGGGGGTTAATGGGCCTTAGTGGCCCATGAGGGAGAAGAGGAGGGCCGGCCAGGGCAGGACGCGCCCCCCCTCCCCCTAGTCCAAATAGGACAAGGAAGGGGGGGCGGCGCCCCCCTTTCCTCTTTCCCCTCCCCCCTTTCCTTCTCCACCAAGGCAAGAGGGGGGAGTCCTACTCCCGGTGGGAGTAGGACTCCTCCAGGCGCACCCCAAAGGGGCCGGCCGCACCTCCCCCTCCCTCCTTTATATACGGGGGCAAGGGGGCACCCCATAACACACAAGTTGATCTACGGATCGTTCCTTAGCCGTGTGCGGTGCCCCCCTCCACCATATTCCACCTCGGTCATATCATCGCGGAGTTTAGGCGAAGCCCTGCGCCGGTAGAACATCATCATCGTCACCACGCCGTCGTGCTGACGGAACTCATCCCCGAAGCTTTGCTGGATCGGAGCCCGGGGATCGTCATCGAGCTGAACGTGTGCTGAAC
This sequence comes from Triticum dicoccoides, assembly GCF_002162155.2. NCBI lineage: Eukaryota > Viridiplantae > Streptophyta > Magnoliopsida > Poales > Poaceae > Triticum > Triticum dicoccoides. The sequence goes on from NC_041393.1 coordinate 705,038,398, forward strand.
TCGGAGGTGTCGTACGTACGGTGCTTGGATCGGTCGGATCGTGAAGACGTACGACTACATCAACCGCATTGTGCTAACGCTTCCGCTTACGGTCTACGAGGGTACGTGGACAACACTCTCCCCTCTCGTTGATATGCCATCACCATGATCTTGCGTGTGCGTAGGATTTTTTTTGAAATTACTACGTTCCCCAACAGGTGGTGAGACGGCCGTCCCCTCTGACGGTGATTCGTCCACCAGTTCAACAGATTCTTTGTATCAAGTTCAAGATGGCGCGCTCGGGGGCTGTTCCGATGGCCTTAGTATTCCGGACCTCTGTGAGCCGCCAAATTGGGCAGGAGTCTTTATGGCTGGGACTCAACCCGGACAAAACTCTACAGCCACGGCCGCAATTACTTCTGGGTTAGGAGCAGCCAGGGCAGGAGGCCCTGTGCGTCCGTCGGCTCAAGTGCTGATAGACCTCATGGACAAGCTTACGACCCTGTTAACCGCCACAGTTATCCCTGCAAACAAAAATGAGCATGACGCGGAGGTAGAACAGGTACGCGAGGAGATAGCTCAAGCCAAGGAGGCCTTAGCAGCTGAGGATACTAGGCTAGCTACGGAGCGGGCGGCTCTCGACGCCCGAGCACAGCGGTTGCAGTCAGAGGCTTATTAGCTCACAATGAGTTTAAACGCGTCCAATGAAGTAATGAGGAGGACACACCAGAAGGCCCAATCCCGGTTGCCTCCGAATTACGATCCTAGGGTTCTTTTTGCCACACCAGGGGCCGGCCCAAGTAACCCGCCCAATGCCAATCAGTTTATGACACCCGGAGCGGGAGGACCGGCTCAGCGTTAGGAAATGCCACCTCCTCATATGAGCATGGCACCGCCGCGTTATGTACCAATACCGGAGGGTCACTTTTCCAACCCCATGGAGAATTTCATCGCAACATCAGCGCGTTTAGCAGATCTTCCGATGGGCGGTGATGATCCAACAACAGTGGAGACCCGGAGGATCAGGGAACTTGTCCAGACGGCCCTGGCTCAGCGGGAGACCTATTCTTACAGCTGGGATAGGATTCATTCAACCCCTCCGCCTTGGTTAGCGCCGCCTCGTCAGAACCGGAGCCCGAGTTACAGCAGGCACATGGAGTCCGAAGCTTTATCAAGCAACGCCCAACGCCGTAACCAACATGGGGGCTATAACCCGGTATAAGACCGAATACGTCAGGAGAACGAGCGGGCGGCTCAACAGGCGGCTCAGCTGACGGCTCATCAGGACATCCCGGAGTACCCAACGACTTCTATGAAGTTGGGAGTAGCCACCAGAACCGGTGGAGTTCCTCGTTTGATACCGGCTTTGCGCAACGTGCGCCTGCCTAAGGACTTCAAGGGACCTCGGAAGGTGCCGAATTACACGGCCGACTTACAACCCGGAGCATGGATTGAGAGCTATGAGATGGCCATGGAGCTGTTGGAGGTTAGCGACGCGGCAATGGCTAAGTACTTCACCATGATGTTAGATGGAACGGCCCAGTCCTGGCTAAAAGGTTTACCACCCAATTCCATTGGTTCGTGGGAGGAGTTAAAGGCCCGGTTCATCCAGAACTTCAAAGACACCTGTAAGCAGTCCATGTCAATCGTGGACCTGACAAGTTGTAAGCAGGGGGAGGGTGAGTCCACCATCCATTGGGTACGCCGGGTCAAGGAGATAATTCATTCATCTGATAAGATGGATGCCGGCTCTGCAATCCTCATGTTGGAGAAAAATTGCAACTTTGAGCCGCTGAGGTAGAAGTTGGGACGCCTAAAGCGTGACTGCACCGATATGGGAACGCTGATGGCGGCTTTAGTTAAATACGCCGATTCTAATAATACCAAGGACCCTGCGTCTGACGATGAGAAAATAGGGAAGGGTAAAAGGAACGGTAATGGAAAAGGTCAACAACATAACCCGGGGAATCAAGGCGGCAATAAGCGTAAGGCGGACGGTAGTCCGGAGCTTGTGGCTAACGCTAGTACACAGGGTAACAATCAGAGACGCAAGGGTAAATGACCTTGAACCGGTGGGTCAGGTCCATCTCTTGAGCAGCTACTCAACGAGCCCTGTCCGAAACACGGCACACGGGAGCACCCCGCTACTCACCTGTGGAAAGATTGTGCGATCATGAAGGCGTTTAAAAATTCCAATATCTTCGATGGTGGTCATGGACCCGGTGGCGGTTCAGGGGCCGGCGGCTTTCATGGCCCGGGTGGTGGTTCAAATTCCGGTTTTCAGGGACAATCGGGTGGAAATAATCAACAGCAAGCTGGTCAGGGAGGACAACCGCAGCAGCAGTCGGGTTACCAGAGCCAATCGAAACAGTTGAGCGGTGGGCAATACCATGTGTTCACCACTAGCTTATGCAAATGTGACCAGAAGGTTCATAAAAGGGCTGTAAATTCGGTTGAGCTGGCGGTCCCTCGTTATTTGAGATGGTCAGAGCAACCTATCATTTGGAGTAGGGAGGATCACCCGCTACGAGTTGATAATCCAGGTTAGTTAGCCTTGGTTGTAGCACCCCAGGTTGGTGGATATAAATTCACTAAAGTACTCATGGACAGAGGTAGCAGCATCAATATCCTCTATTATGAGACCTTCCAGCGTATGGGGTTAACTGAGAAGAGTCTAAGGACGTCCAACACTGTTTTTCACGGGGTGGTCCCAGGTAAGTCAGCTTACCCAGTTGGTAAGATTGAATTAGAGGTGGCTTTTGTAGATGAGTATGATTCCAGGGCTGAGAAGTTGACGTTTGAGGTGGTCAAGATCAAGAGCCCGTATCACGCTCTATTTGGGCGACCGGCTTATGCTAAGTTCATGGCCCGGCCGTGTTATGTTTACTTACAGCTCAAGATGCCGGGTTACAAGGGCACTATCACCGTGCATGGGAGTCGAAAGGTGGCCTTGGAATGCGAAGAAGACGACGCGGCTTACGCTGAGACGGCCTGTGCCGCGGAGGAGCTCAAATTTTATCAAGACAATGTTGACCCGACGGATATGACCTCCCTCAAGAAACCAACTACAGAGCACGACCCGGCGTTGAAGTTTAAATCGGCCGCTGATACAAAGCTTGTTGACTTCACCGCGGGGGACACTTCTAAGCAGTTCAGCATCAGTGCCAATTTGGATCCTAAATAGGAAAGCGTGCTCATCGAGTTCATCCGTGAGAACCGGGACATCTTTGCATGGAAACCTTCTGACATGCCGGGTGTACCGAGGGAACTCGCTGAGCACACTCTCAATATTGATCCAAAGTATAAGCCGGTCAGGCAGTTTCTCCGACAATTCAACGAAGAGAGACGAGCAGCCATTGGAGAAGAGGTGGCCCGGCTCTTAGCGGCCGGTTTTATTGTCGAGGTCTTTCATCCAGAGTGATTGGCTAACCCGGTGCTGGTACTCAAGAAGAATGGCACTTGGCGGATGTGTGTGGATTACACGGACCTAAACAAGGCTTGCCGGCTGATCCCTTTGCACTCCCCCGTATTGATCAAATCATTGATGCTATGGCAGGTTGTGAACATTTGAGCTTTTTGGATGCTTACTCTGGCTATCATCAGATCAAGATGGCAGTTAAGGACCAGGAGAAGACAGCTTTCATCACTCCGTTTGGGGCCTTCTGTTATGTGTCTATGCCGTTTGGGCTCAAGAGTGCCCGGGTAACTTATCAGCGATGTGTGCAGAACTGTTTGCACGATCAGATTGGGCGCAATGTTCATGCTTATGTGGACGACATCGTGGTGAAATCCAGAGAAAAGGAAACTTTAATATCCGACTTGAAAGAAACCTTTGACAATCTTCGGGTTTACAAGATGATGCTTAACCCGTCCAAGTGTGTATTTGGTGTACCTGCAGGCAAGCTCTTGGGTTATCTGGTGTCAAATAGAGGCATTGAAGCTAATCCGGAGAAGATCATGGCGATCACCTCTCTGGCTAAACCGGCGTGTATCAATGATGTTCAACGCCTGGCAGGACGTGTTGCTGCTTTAAGCCGGTTCATAAGCCGGTTAGGGGAGAAGGCCTTGCTGCTATACCAGATGATGAAGAAGACGGACACTTTTGTCTGGACTGATGCTGCTAACACTGCCTTTGAGGATTTGAAGAGACAGTTGTCTAAGCCACCGGTTCTTGCAGCTCCCATTGATAAAGAGCTGCTATTGTTATATGTGGCTGCTAACTCACGGGCTGTCAGTGTTGCCATCGTGGTGGAACGAAAGGAGGCAGGCAAGGAGCATCCGGTTCAACGGCCGGTTTACTACATCGGCGAGGTGCTCATTGAGTCTAAACAAAGGTATCCACATTGGCAGAAGCTTGTTTATGGTGTGTTCATGGCAAATCGGAAACTGAAGCAGTACTTCCAAGGTCACCCTATAACGGTGGTGAGCTCAGCTCCTTTGGGAGATATCATTCAGAATAGAGAAGCTACAGGGCAAATCGCCAAGTGGGCCATTGAGCTTGGGCCTTATGGTTTAAAGTATATGCCCCGTACTGCCATCAAATCTCAGGCGTTGGTGGATTTTATCAATCATTGGACAGAGTTGCAGGCACCTGAGGAGAAGCCGGACAATACGTATTGGACTATTCATTTTGATGGGTCTAGGCAGTTAGAAGGATCAGGGGCTGGGGTTGTTTTAAGTTCCCCTCGAGGTGACAAATTTTGTTATGTGCTCCAGCTCATGTTTCCTTGCACTAACAATGCAGCTGAATACGAGGCCTTGCTCCATGGTCTCTGGATGGCTAAGGAGATGAATTTAAGCCGGGTAAGGTGCTTGGGCGACTCAGATCTTGTGGCCAGCAGGTCTCAGGCACATGGGATTCGAAGGACCCCCTTATGGCGGCTTATCATCGTGAAGTTGATGCTGTAGCTGGGTACTTCAAAGGGTATCAGGTGGAGCACTTGACAGAAGGAAGAATGAGGCGGCGGATGCTTTAAGCCGGTTGGGCTCTCAGCGTAAGCCGGTGCTGCCTAACACCTTTCTGGACGTCTTACATAATCCTTCTATCAATGTACCTACAGAGGAAGAGCTTGCAGTGCCAGACCCGGAGGCACAGTTGGTGGCTGCACTTCACATCATCCCGGATTGTACATTGCCATATCTGGCTTATATGACCCGAGGAGAACTGCCTGAGGATGAGACCTTGGCGAGACAAATTGTCAGACGATCCAAATCCATGACAATTGTTAATGGCGAGTTACATCATCTCAGTGTCACAGGTGCGTTCCAGCGTTGTGTGTGCCTGCAGAGGGTCAAGAGATACTTCGAGAGCTCCATGAAGGGGATTGTGGTCATCATGCCGGCTCAAAATCTCTGGTGGCCAAGGCTTTCCGTCATGGTTTTTATTGGCTGACGGCTCATGCTGATGCAGAAGATCTTGTTAGCAAATGTGACGGGTGTCAAAAGTTCTCAAGACGAGCTCATGTGCCGGCTCAGGAGTTGAGGATGATTCCAATTACTTGGTCGTTCGCAGTCTGGGGGCTTGACATGGTGGGACCTTTCAAAAGGTCTAAGGATAAAAAAATGCACCTCCTAGTGGTAGTGGATAAGTTTACAAAGTGGATTGAGGCAGAGCCGGTCAGTCAGTGTGATGCAGCCATAGTGGTGCAGTTCATCAAAAAGGTGATCTTTCGTTTTGGTTTTCCACATAGCATCATAACTGATAATGGCACTAATCTCTCCAAGGGTGCCATGGAAGAATTCTGTCAACGGGAACATATCCGGCTTGACATTTCGGCTGTTGCTCATCCTCAGTCCAATGGTCAAGCAGAGCGAGCTAATCAGGAGATTTTAAGGGGTATCAAACCACGACTCTTGGTCCCCTTACAGCGGACTCCGGGTTGCTGGGTGGAAGAGTTGCCCTCTGTGCTGTGGAGCATCAACACCACACCTAACAGATCAACGGGTTACACGCCTTTCTTCATGGTTTATGGAGCAGAGGCAGTTCTACCAAGTGATATCCGGCATGATTCACCCCGTGTGGCGGCTTACGTTGAGGCTGATAATGAGAAGGCTCGACAGGAGGCTCTTGACTTGTTGGATGAGGAGCGAGACTTGGCAATAGCCCGCTCGGCGATTTACCAGCAAGACCTTCGTCGTTATCACAGCCGCCGGGTCAGAAGCAAAACATTTCAGGAAGGCGATTTAGTGCTCCGGCTCATCCAGGATCAGACCGATATGCACAAGCTATCCCCTCCTTGGGAAGGACCCTTTGTGGTCAGCAAGAATCTACACAATGGGTCATATTACCTCATCGATATTCGAGAGCACAAGGACTCAGGTAAATCGGAGGAGGAGACCCGCCGGCCGTGGAATATAGTCCATCTTCGGCCTTATTATACTTAAGCCACCGGCTCTTTAGATGTATATATTTTTGACAATGTACATATTATATAAAGTAATAAAGCAGGACCTCTGTCCTTTTTTCACCCTCAAAAAAGTGTATATGTCCTTTTTGCCAGGTGGTGGAAACAACCAATAGGGACCGGATCAAATCTGAATCCGGTTTTACCTTTGGTCCGGCTTATGATCATATCTGAATCTAGCCATGGTCATTTGGGGGCTTCCTATTCAAACATAGGCCGTATCCGAACCAAAGAGAACATAGTTGTTGATACCCACTTGATCGGCATACTTGCCAAGCCTACTTGGGGGCTTCCTGATCATATTTGAATCACAGCTTAACCCCTTTAGGTCTGACGTGGATCGTATACGAATCAGCGTCATTAGACAAATCCTATGGTCACTTGGGGGCTTCCTGTTCAAACATAGGTCGTATTCGAACCAAAGAGAACATAGCTGTCGATACCCACTTGATTGCCATCGCCACGCATCTGGGGGCTATATGATCGTATCCGAATCTTAGCTTAACCCCTTTGGAACGGTTTACTGATCGTATCCGAATCAGAGGCCTGTGAAAGTATTTTTTGATCATTCTGATACCTTGTGGAAAGCATTTTAAAGTGTTTTTGTCTTACTGGTTTAATATTCGTTACCCCAGGTTATTTAAGTACCGGGTGAACATTATATGAGCCGGGAAGATCATTCAAGGATTGCAGAATAAGGCAAGCAAAATTTAACACGCCAAGGAAGTAAAAGCCAGAAATATACAGCCATGGCGGCTTACGAAAAGCGTTAAGTGATAAAAGCATGCACGAAGGCATGATGAGCATTAAGAAGTTATTTCTACCCTATTACATGACTCCCCGAGTCTGAATAGGTGAAGCATTGTATTTTGGCCAAACACCCGGTGATTCACTCCTTCGGCGGGCTTGAAGGCTCCGGGTTACCCTTCTCCGCTTCTCCATCGGCTGTTGTTTCCTGGAAAGTTGATGAAGCCCAATCAATGCCACTCAAAGCTTCAAATTCAGCTTCATCATCTATTAAACCGGCCGGGTCCACTTCAGGGGCAAAAGTATGCTTACGAATTGGAGGGATCAGGCTGATTTGATCATATGGAGCGTTTGGGATTTTCCGGTTGTTGTTGTCATAAGCCGACGCATACTTGCTGAGGTCAGTATCGTTTCCAATAAGGGTGGCCACCGGACGTATGGCCTTAACACAGGCGTGGAAGTCATGATCATCAAAGGCATTGCCGTCTTCCTTTAGACTCGGATATCCAAGAGCAAGATCTGCCGGGTCTAGTTCTGGGAGCCATGCTTTTGCCCGGCTCAATGCAGCTACGACCCCGGCTCTTGAAGATGAACGCCTTAAGTCTTGGATCCGCTGAGGAAGAAAGGCAAGGCTCTTCAAAACATCTTGCAACAGGCGGGTGTGTGGAGTTGATAAAGCTACAACGGCCAGGGCACGTTGTGTCTCGGAGTATAGCTGTTCCACTAACGTATAAACTACTTTAAGCTTGATCAGCGTGTTCTGCTTTAGATTGACACTCCTGGAGCCTGTATGTGCACAAGCATAACGGTAAGCCGGAAGTACTTATTACAATAGTCATTGCACGGTTGCCATGTTAAAACTATGTCACAATAACTTACCAAAGATGGCTGAGACCATTTGGGATATTTGCTGTTTTAAGTTTGACAGCTCAGTTGTTGCTTCTGCAAGAGATGCTTTGGCTGTTTCGGCCCGAGTCACCAGGGAAGCCTTTTCATCAGCCCAAATTTTCCTTTCCGACTCAAAATTCTTCTTTAGTTTCTCATTTTCAGAGACACTAAATTCAAATTTGGAGTTAGCTTTTTGCGTCTCAAGCTCTTGAGTTTCCAGACGACTCTTCAGGGCAGCGAGCTCTGATTCAAATTGACTTATGGCAGCCTGCATTGACACCGGGTTATGGTAAGGATTCTAATAAGGTAAACATTCAAGTCCCAAGCACTTTACAAGTAAAGATACTTGGCACTTGGGGGCTAATGTATGCTGAAAGAAATTTCAACTTTATCCTGCCGGGTCAAACATATTAAGTCTCAAGCACCTTACAAGTAAGGATACTTGACACTTGGGGACTAATGTGTATTGCAAATTTAAAGACTTTATGTTATATCGGGTTAAATAAATTCTTTTTAAGCCAGATCAGTTAACAAGTAAAAGCAGATTTCTAAGTCTACAACGTATTTGTTCATAAGCAGTAGACTTGGGGGCTGGTACAGTATATATAAGGTTCAGATAAAAGTATAAGTTTATACCTCAGATTTATGCTGTATTTGTTTCACCATGTCAATTTCCAGGTCACGGCTATTATGCACTTGATTCAGATAGCCTAAGACTGTATCACCAATGCTTAGGTGAGTATAATCCGCAATGTCCTGCTTGGCTTTTCGGCGTTGGGCAAACTCTTCCTTGGCAGTACATTTGGCAAGGACTGTAGGCCGCCCTGGTTCAACAAATTGGGACTTCACAATCTCAACTTCCGGGTCATTTCTCTTCACCGGGCTAGGAGTCTCCGGGTCACTGGTGTGGAGAATGTCTTCGGTAGGTGGATCAGAGGTTGGCACTGGAATATCAGAAGCCGGGTCAGGCGGCGGCTGATGGGTAGCGTTGTCTGGAGCAGACGCATTAATCACCGGTTCAGCCACGACCGGTTCTTCGGACGGCTTATTCTTCTTTGCCCGCTTGCTGGGCTTCACTTGCATACTGGTAACAAAAGCAGAAGGATGAATACGCAAGCATGGGTAAGGTAAAAGTGCATAAGTTTACATTACCCGGGAGCAGTTTTGAAAGTCGGCATATTTGACTGCATGGATTCACCAGAAGAAGGAGAGGTATCCTGATAATTGGAGTCAGATGAATTGAGAGGTTGACGAATTAAGCCTGCTAAAGGTAAGACAGAGCGTAAACCGGAGATAACCTCAGTCCGACGTTTCCTGGTTACATCAGGTAATCCGGAGGAGAGTTCTGCATCCTTGTTGTTCCGGGTCTGCCTCCGGTTCTCAAGCTGTTGTTGCTTCAAAATAAATTGAGGATCTTGATAAGCAAGTGCATGTGAAAATCTTACTTTTCGGGTCACCCTTCGGGTCTTTCGCCTTGGCAAAGGCTCTGAGTCGGAGGAGATTATAGTTACCTCTTCATTAGCTGCTCGACTGTTTCACGTATCCTCCTGAAAGGATAAAATGTCAGACAGGTGATAACAAGGGACTTAAGAAAAATTAAAGATTACCTCTTCCTCATCCGAAGAGCTATCCTCCAATCTGAGTAAGTCGGAGGCGCTGGGTTTCTTTTTCTTCGAGGTTCCAACCTTGGCGGCTTTCCTTTCAGCTTTCTTGGTCGTTCTGGCTTGTTTGGCAGCTTCATGGTCATATTTGGCTTTCCAAAAGTCATCATCAGCCTGTGGAAAAAGTTAAAAAATCATGAGTATCAAGAAAGGTATCATATATCCGTAAACATTTGTTATGATTGATAACTTACCGCAGGGGCCGGGTTATTCTTGCAAAATGGAAGTAAACCGAAGGCATTGTTCGTCACAGTGCCCTCCTTCAGCAGTGACTGGGTTGTAGCATCCACCACGTCATCTGGTAAGTCGTCAGGGCTATGGCGTTGCGGATCAGTCTTTTCTCCAGTATAAGTACACATTAAGCCGGGACGACGGCTTAATGGAAGTATTCGCCAAGCAACCCAGACTCGGACCAGATCGGTGCCGTTTAACCCATTTCCCAAGAGAGCTTTAATCTTCCTGATGGTAGGATTGAGAGGCACGCGTTCAAGTGTTGTCAGCTTGTCGGGTAACTGATGGTTAGATTCAAGGCGCAGGGCGTGAAAGCCGGGCAGAGGCTTTTCATCAGTCGGAGAAGTGTCCTGACAGTAGAACCACATCTGGTTCCAAGATTTGGGGTGACTCGGCAGCTCAGCATATGGGAAAAGACAGTCTCTCCGTCGCTGGATTAATATACCGCCAAGTTCAAGGCTGGGCCCGTTGGCACGTTCATTTTGCCGGTTCATATAAAAAAGTTCCCTAAACAAAAGCAGGCTTGGCTCCTCTCCCAGGTACACCTCGCAGAAGACTTGAAAATTGCAAATATTTGACACGGAATTGGGTCCGATGTCTTGAGGTCTAAGGTCAAAGAAATTTAAAACCTCTCTGAAGAATTTTGAGCTGGGAGGAGCAAATCCACGGCTCATATGATCTGTAAAAATTATTACTTCTCCTGCTTTGGGGTGAGGCTTTTCTTCAAACGGGTCAGGGGCACGGTACGATATGACGTCCTTTTTTGGCAGATGCCCAGACTTTACAAATTCAGCTAGTTTGCTATTGGTCACTATGGATGGAACCCAATTTCAAGTTACAGGGGCCTTGGTAGCCTTAGGAGCCATCACAGCAATTGGCCTATGGAAAACAAGAAGATCCGGTTCAATTTTAACCCGGGAGGAAAATCTTGATTAAAAGTGGAGGCTTAATGAGGGGCCTAATGATATAAGGATGATTGTGCAACAAAATTTAAGCCGCTACAAGTATCAAGTGCAATTCAAAAAAAATTCGGGTCATGAAGAGCAGTCAAGGTTCTGTATCATTTATTTAAGCCGGATACCTTGACTGTTGTATTTCAGGACATTTACCAGAAGAGGTTTTCCGAGTGATGAAGACAAATTTCACAGAGGACAGTTATTACTCTGGATCAAAATATTGCTCTGGAAAGAAATTTTCCTAGACCTAAAAATAAAGCAGAGAAGCTCGTATACTCGAAAAGGGGTTCTACGCAAGGGAAATGAGATCTATTCATGTGCGAGATCAATACAAGTAAGCACCGCAGCAGTTCTATGTAGTTTCTATGGTCTAAACAGGGCGTTGGAGGAAAGAACTAGAGAAGGTTTGCGTCGGGCAGTGATGAACACTGACGAACTCGGCAAGAACATAACGTAGATCTGAGAAAGGAAATGAGAAGAGCTCACAGATGCGGATGCGCCGCGGAGGTTCGCTGTCGATCTCTGGTCGGAGTCAGGTTGATGCAGCGGCCTGAGTCGGTGACGACGAGGGGGTCGACGGTGGCAGCGACAGAGCACGGGAGGAGGCAGGAGGAATAAGACGACTGGGGAATACCTAGGTCGCTCTACTTATAAAGGGAGGCTGACCGAGCGAGCGCAAAAAACGAGGAGATAACATTCATTATCCAGCGGCTCTGGCGCCTTGATTCTCGGGATGGTCAGTAAAGACAAAGATCCGTTGAAGATGTGACGTTATAAAAAATAAAGCTTTAAATGAAGATGATGTCACAAAGATTTAACCCGGAGTTAGATGATGACGTCACGGCGGGTTAAAATCCTTCGCGCAAGATAAAAGACTGCAGGGCGGTTCATAAGGTATTTTAAGATTGACATGAACCGGTTCAAATCAATCTGGGGCCTAATGTTGGGGATATAACTATTTGTGTAAGCCGCCCAGGAGGGGTCGGGTTACGCAAAGAGGACTCACGAGAGAGAAGCCCAAGACAAAGTATGAAGATGGCGGTTCATAGAGAGCTTAAGGCCCACAGGCGACTTAAGGCCCATTGTAGTAACCCGATGTAATAATATTACTTGTATCATAAGGTAGACTTAACTAGTCACCGAGCCGGACATTGTTTATGAGTCGGTCGGGACTCTGTAAGCCGCAGGGCGTCAACCCGTGTATATAAGGGGACGACCCACTGGCAGCTTAGGGCAAGAAACAACTCATCGAGAGCCAGGCATAGCGTATCTCGCTCCCTGGTTATCGAAACATCAATACCAACCCAACTAGACGTAGGCCTTACCTTCACCGTAAGGGGCCGAACTAGTATAAATCCTCTCGTGTCCTTTGTCCCAATTAACCCCTTCAAGCTTCCTAGTTGCGATGGCTCCACAACTAAGTCCTTTCACGAGGACATCTGACATGACAATTCCACGACACAAGGACTCTTCCTTTGATCTCATTGGATATTCAGACTCTGACTATGCTGGTGATCAGGTGGACCGCAAGTCAACGTCAGGCACATGTCATTTCCTCGGACGATCCTTGGTATGTTGGTCCTCAAAGAAGCAGAACTGCGTATCACTCTCCACTGCAGAGCTGAGTACATTGCTGTTGGATCTTGCTGTGCTCAATTATTATGGATGAAGCAAACACTCAAGGACTACGGCATCAACGTGAAGAATGTGCCTCTCTACTGCGACAATGAGAGTGCTATCAATATTGCTCACAACTCAGTTCAGCACTCGAAGACAAAGCATATCCAGATTCGTCATCATTTTCTTCGTGACCATGTGTTGAAGGGCGACATCTCCATCGACCACGCAAGTACTGAAGACCAGCTGGCCGATATCTTCACAAAGCCCTTGGATGAGAAGAGATTTAGCAAGTTGCGGTGTGAGCTAAATATCCTAGAATCTTCGAATGTTCTTTGAAAATGACACACGTCCTAACACTTATGCTGACTTGATGACTTAAATGTGCAACACACGAAGTAACTTTTTCTTCAATCAATGAAGACTAACCCTCTAAGTGTGAAGAAATTGATTCTCAGAATCCTACAACAGTTGTACGCGGTGTCTGAAATCAGCTTTCTTATACGGTGGGTTACGCCACCAACCAAAGTTGAAAATCTTCGATTTGAGTTTTTCTTCAGTTTTGAAATTCCTCAGTTTTTCAAATTCTTCAACTTTGCATTGTCTTCCACTCTTTCCTTCGTTGTTCTTCATTTGACTATGAGTTTATGTCCTCTACAACATTCACTTATTGCTAATTCTTCAAGTTGACTTTTCTGCTAAGTGAATGTGATCGGACCCTTCCCCCTCTATGCTAAACTCAACCAGTGTGTTCACAAATTCTTCATGTGCATTCTATTTGAAACTCGTTCAAATTCTTCATTGTGTCCTTGTCAGCTGAAGAAATTGCGAATGAAACTTTAAAATATTCTTATCCGAGTTTTCGGCCTTTTGCCGCTCGAACCGTTACGCATTCCATGGTATACTTATCTATTCACCCACGATCTCACATGATCTCCACCTCTCAGTATGTGGGTGACACATGTCGCGCGAATGAGAAGGGTCAGGGGCACGTTCGTCCAAATTCTTCGGGCGAATAGTTTTTCACCTCAGCTATAAATACCCCTTCCCTTCCTCATTTCGTTTTTACTCCATTCGACCTCACTCTCTTGCTCGAGCTCTCAAAACCTAGCGCTGCCGCTACCTCCATCGTCGCCGGTGGGGAAGAGCTTCACTGCCTCAACCTCGTCACCGTCGTACTCGCACCGGCCGTGGAAATCTTCCCTCCGCTGCCGCCGTAGACGTCTTCCTCCGCCAAGTTAGGGTGTGGAAGATCCAAGCCAACGAACTCCTAAATCTACACCTCTTGTTCATTGCGTTCTTCATCAAGGGTAATTAAAAGTTACTTTTACCGCATTTATTCTACTGATGATTTTCATCAAATCTTCAAAAGGTGTTCATTCTTCAACCTCCACACTCTAACACCTAGCACAAATCTTCAGTTCTTGATTTGTTTCTCTAAGTGATGTTTTTCTTCATGATTCCTCAATTGTGTGAATCTCACTATCTGCACAACTCTGGAACCTAAGTCAAAGAACACTTAGTGAAATTCTTCAAGACACATCAGGTCAATTTCCTCAAACTTGTTTAGTTTTGCAAAAACTTCTGAGAATGCATATGACCTCTCCAAATTCTTCGCACCTATACTCTGTTCACAAGTACACATGTCTGTTGCTGAATCACTAGGTTCTCATCAACTTAACTCATTTGCAGCATTCCCCGAAGAAAAGTTGCATACTTCTTCAGAGGACTCAATTGTGCAAATTCCTCAGCTGAAGAAAATGGCAGATGGTAAAAGGCCTCAGAAAGGAGGAAAGAAGCTTGAAGTTAATACTGCTTTTGAGATCCCTGTGGACATCTATGCAGGGTACTACACACCTGATGAGGCAACTCATGGCAAGAAAATGAAGAATGAGCGCAAAGTGCGCATTCAGAGGATTGAAAGAAGATGGGCAAGATAGTGGAGGGAGTATAGATATGTCACTCCCAAATACATGAAGAAATTCGCTCTTTACCCTCCATGCTCAAGACCTCCTCTGGCACCTGGCCAATTAGCAGATCCAACAAGCCTTAAACATGGTGAGGATTATGCCGATGAGTGGACCAGGCAGCAAGCTAAGCTGGCCAAGCTAGCCAAAGAAGCAGTGAAGAAATTTAATGAGTATTCTACTGTTGCCTTTGCCGCTGCTGAGGCTTCTTCAAGCAAGAAGGCTATGCCAAAGAAGCCAGCCAAGAAACCACCTTCCTCAGCAATGCCCTCACGCCCAAGTTCTTCTTCAATGCCCTCACGGCCAATTTCCTCAGTACCACCGAGGCAAGTTCCTCAAGCTGCTCAACTTCCTCAGACTTCAAAATCCTCAGCTCCTCCGGCAAAGTCCTCGGTACCTGTGCATCTCGCCACTTGCCAACGGACTAGAGGCATATCAATTGCCTTAGGAGCTTCTGCAAGTTCTTCTGCTGGTCCATCTCTGCTGAAGACCAAAGCCACTGCTGGACGAGGCACAAGACCAAGTCCTCACAAGAAGCAGGTGGTCTTCCAAATTCCATCTGATGATGAGGTTGATGATGATGAGCTAGCCGATATCATCAAGGACAGACAGCAGCGGGCCGCTAGAGCCAAAGGGAGTGTTGTGCCCCTTCTACTAGATCCGAAGAAGATCCTCGATTTCATCGACCTCTGGCACAAAGATCCAAATGCTCCAATTCCAGATTTGGGCCTCACTCCTGGACAAAGTCGCATGGTGACGACGTTCATTGCTGAAGAGAAATGGAAGTATGACCAAGCCAGGACAGTGAAGAAAGCGCAGTACAAGAAGCAGCGCTACCTAAAGGACAATGTCCTCAGTCTTTCGCCTGAATAGCTCATTGCACTGCAAGCTGACATCAAAAAGCTCAGCGATGAATTTGACGCCTACAAGGCAGAATGGCAGGGTGCCAAAGTCAGATTCGTCAAGCTGACGAAGAAATTCACTTCAAGTGTTGCTGCTCCTGTGCACATTGAAGTCACTCCGGCTGAAGCATTTTCTCAAGCCACAGAAGGAATTGCCAGCACCGCTGATGAAAATCAGGCTGCTGATGAAACTACAAGCACCAGGGTTGCTGAAGAAATTCCAGCCTCTGAAGAAACTGTTAGGGCAACCACTAGTGTGGCGCCTGAAGAATCTACCAGGCCAGGTGAAGACTCTGTTGTTGCGCCTGAAGAAATTACTCAAGACAGGCCAACTGCATCAGTTGAGCCTGAAGAAATTGATCATATCCCCTCTACTCCGCCTGCACCTCTACCAAGCCCAGTTCTTCCTTCTTCTCTGGAAGTGAAGAAAACTAAAGTTGCGGAGCGAGCTGCTCTGCAGAAGAGGAAAGCATCGGCTGCTTTAGAATCTTCGGCCCCCAAGAAGGCAAAGATTTTGACAAGTTCACTTGACAATCCCGTTGATGTTGTTCCTCTTGCAAGCATGCCATCAAAGGAACTTGCTCCTTATGGTGAAGAATATCAGATTCCTGAAGAATCTGCTGATGAAGATCCCTCTGCTGCTTCCACAGAGCAGATGGATGAAGAAATTGAAGTTGAAGCTTTCAGCTCAACTCCTCAGGTATCATCGTCAACGCCTCAGTTCACTGCTGAAGAAGCCGACGTTGAAGAAATGGAAGTGGATGAGGATGTGGACATTGGCTGCACCACTCCAGTGATGAACAATGATTTTTGGGATAGTCAACACCCCAACTCTCCTCTATTCACACCGATACAGCAAATTCCTCAGTCCCCAGCTCCAACTGAAGTTCAGATGGGTTCTGATAAAATCCACCATGCCCTTCCACTCATGAAGAAATTCCAGCCAGTAGTGTTGATGAAAATGTTGCTGAAGAAATGGAGGCTCAGGCTGCCACTGAAGCAGATGCAGAAATTCCTCAGCCTGCGGCTCCAGAGATTGACATTCCAGAAGTCATTTTTAAATCACTGACACCCCTCAGCCACAGCCGAAGAATCCATTCTCCAAAACTCTGAAGTTCAAGGCCGATGCCTTCTTCAATGAGCATGTATTCTTCACTGATTACAATCCATATAATTCTGATCGGCTGAGGAGGAAGCGCTTTTGGACAGCTAGTCAAGCAAATTTCTATGCTTCAGTGCTCTTCAACAAGGACAAAGTCTTCGACCATGAGCATATTCCTCACTTGGATATGGAATCATTGCCTTGCTTCACACCAGTTCTTGCTGCCATTCATGATGCTGGTCTGCTCAATTTCTGCACTGACATATGCGATTGGAATGAAGAACTCATTCTTCAATTCTATGCGATGCTGCACATCACACGCAATGCTGAAGATGTGAACTCATGGGTGTTCGACTGGATGACAGAGAACACATACTATAAGGCACCGACTACTGAATTTCTTCGTGCCATGCCTGCCAGTCCTCCCCCAGAAGGTGCACGTCTCATCTACTCAGAAACTAAGCTGTCAGATCATTTCATGCAAGTGCTGATGAAGCCATTGAAGCCTGGTCAAGCCTCAAGGACAAAATTCCTTATGAAGGAATTGCAATATGTGCCAAGAACAGTCTATCACATTCTGATGAAGACATTGAGTCCAATCAAAGGCCACGACTCGAATGATGAAGAAGTCGTTGGCATCATGAAGAATCTTCTTTTCAATATCATGCACGGTATTCCCGTGAACTACCATGATTTCTTCATGAGGACTTTGCCGAATGTTGCAATGTCTCTGTTTGAGTTGAAGCCTTATGCGCCCTGGATTATGAGATTTCTCAGATCAAGGTCTTCACTCAACTACAAAGCTGATACACTCAACCATGGCAGCTACTTGCCCCCAATTGAAGTCCTCAAATGGACATTTTCCTTAGCTGATGAGAAGGGCAAGGCCACTGCTATCATTGATGAAGGCAATCGTCCATTGATGAAGGGACGAAAGCTGCTTCTTATTCCACTAATGATGATTCTACTACTCATGACTCTGCCGCCAATGCTTCAAAGCAAAGTCCTTAGGCTACAGCTCCAAGGGTGATGACTAATCGTGAGCTTCTCCTCAGTCTTCATCAAAAGGTGAATCGCAATCACAAATGGGTAAAGCGTCAGTTTGGCACTGTTCTTCACAACATGACTCCAACTTATAATTCAGTGAAGAAGAACCATTATTACCTCAACGAAGTATTTGATCGCACCTGGGTTATTCTGACTCATCTCTATGGTGATGATGATTTGAAGCAAATGGGTTTCCAACAGGACTTTGGCTGGTCTAAACCTCCACTGAAGAAATTCAAGAAAGTTCAAGTTCCTCCTCTGGTGCCCAGCTCATTTTCCTCATCCCGTGAGACGGATGAAAATGAGGATTTGGACGACACTGCGGCATGCCCTACTACCACAACCGACCCCGACAACACTGGCGCTCCTCCATCGACTTCGTGAAGAAATTCTTCAGGGGCGTTAGTCCTCACTTTTCGTCCCTTTTGGTCATTTGATGACAAAGGGCAGAAATTTAAGTTAGTATTCAAGC
>NC_041393.1:705056661-705065001 GCF_002162155.2 Triticum dicoccoides
TGGTGACCTGATACTTTTGTTGTGTTTTTCTGCATGCTATTTCCTTTTTAATGTTATGCACGCATGCTGAATTACATAAGTCACCATATTTCATCATGCATTTCAAATTCTTCAATTCATATGTTAAATGCGTGTATGAATTACAAGATATAGGGAGAGATCTCCATGTTTCTACTCTTCAAGTGTGCATTGCTTCAAAAGCAAATTCCTCACTATTCACATCTTCAGGGGGAGTTCTTCTATATCTTGCAATCAAATTCCTCAATATTGAGTACTTTAAAGTCATATGTTTATCCCCGTTGAAAACTTAACATATATTGTCATCAATCACCAAAAAGGGGGAGATTGTAAGTGCATCTAGTGCTCCTTAGTGATTTTGGTGTATTGAAGACTTATAGGTTAAGGGAATAATTTGTTTGTGAGTGTACACAGGCTCTATAAGTCAATGAGGAGTTTGATATTTACAGTGAAAGTCGACCCCTAAAAATGAATGTCTTCGGCTGAAGACTTTGGTTCTCCTGAAGACTTTGAAAATGAAGAAATTGGTGTGACCTTGAAGACTTCGATATTCATGCGAGGAATCTGAAGCATGAAGACTTTTGTTTTCATAGTTTCCTTTTCTCCATCTTGAGTCATAGGAAATACCGTACTGTTAAAGGGGGTCGAGGTAATACTAAGGAAACTAATTTCCAAGTGATGCTCATCTCAAAATCCTACACCTATCCAATCCTTCGAGTGAAGCCATTGTAAATCTCATATCAGTTCAGTCGATTTCTTCAGTGACAGAGACGAAGATCTTCTGGTTTCTGAGGAATTTGTTCTGACTGAGGAGTTAGGAATTCACCAGTGCGGATTGCCTACACAGTGAGGAACATGATAGCCCTGAGGAATTCGGACCTCAGATATCCGATCGTTGCTGAGTCGCGCGCCAACTGTCGCAAAAATATCCTACCACCTAACGGTCATATCAGCCAAGCGCATTTAGGTCTTATCATGTCGGGCTACTCTCTAGGCTATAAATAGCCGCCCCCTACAACCACTAGCTGGTTGGCTGCTTCGAGCGAAACTGACACTTGTCATGTGAGAGCATCCCATCCTCCGAGGACTTTGAGCGAAAATCATCAAGTGAGGAAAAACCCAAATCCCAAACCCAAACACCTACAAACCCAAAGTGATTGAGCATCACTGAAGAGATTGTTCATGTGTGGAACCGATGCTTGTTACCTCTGAGGATTGTGTATCCTCCAGACGGTTAGGCGTCATGGTCTGAGCATCCAAGAGGAATTGTGGATTGCCGAGTGACCAAGTCTGTGAAGGTTTGAAAGTCACCTGTGAAGACTTATCACTACTGTTAGGCAAAATTTGCGTGACCTTAGCTCAAGGAGAATACGGTGAGGACTGTGTGTCTTCGAGTTTAAATACTCAGCCGCTCCAACCAAACGTACAACTGTCACAACAGTTAGAACTGATCTACCAAATCATTGTCTTCACCAAGCCTACTGGTTCTATTTTCTCAACCCTTTCATTTCCTCAGTTATATGTTGATGTACCTGATCATTACTGTTTGAAGACTTTGACCGAAAACTTTCTCTAAATTCCTCAATCCTAATTCTTCAGTTTGTTTGTCTTCATCCTGCTTATCCTGTGTTTATGCTTTCTGTACTCTGTGTTTGTCTTTCATTTCATCATGATGACTATGTTGTTGTTCTGTTATGCTTATACATGAGTACTTATTCCACTGCATGTAGTTCTTCGCTTAGAAGTTTCCTCATCCTGAAATTCCTTAGTGAAGAATTCATAAAAATCGCCTATTCACTCCTCCTCTAGTCGACGTAACGCACTTTCACAAAGCAAAAAAGGAAATAACGAAAGCCAGGGAAATGGAAAGGAAAAAGGGGGGGTGCGTATGGGCGATGCTACCCTCCCTGGTGCATAAGGCGTTGGGGACGAGTCTTCGGCCCTTGATTTTTTTTATAAAAAAAAAAGAGAATGGCCCTTGATAGTTTTTCTTTTAGCAGAAGGCCTAGGATTGTTGCATGGCATGTTGGAGTTGTGAGACACACACACACACACACACACACACACACACACACACACACACACACACACACAATGAGGCTGCATTGTGAGGCCCATGTAGCAACCAGATGTCGTCTGTCAACTAGGTAAGGATCTATTTTGTCTAAAAAAAAGGGTACGGCCCTGTTAAGTCTAAAAATAGGTAAGGCCCAATTTTTTCCAAAAAAATGGTAAGGCCCAGTTAGGCGAAGCATCCATGTGCAAAGAAAATGGAAATAACAAAACCCAGGGAAATGTTTCTCAAAAAAAAAGCCAGGGAAATGGAGAAATAAAAAGGGGAAGCGTGGTCGGCAGGATTCGAACCTGCGCGGGCAGAGCCCACATGATTTCTAGTCATGCCCGATAACCACTCCGGCACGACCACTTGCTTGCCATTCTCTTCAACTACAGCCCTTTTATTTCTTTATTCCCGAAGCCGATGAATTAAACAAGGCCAACTGGGCACACAAGGACAAAATCCTTGTGTTTTATCCACTGCAGATAGCAAGTAAAATAAACGGGTCCATTCGTCGTGAGGCTGTCATGTCATGCCACGCTGGATCCCATCCCATGGCCACCACATCAGAAGAGTTCGCGCGGACGCCTCGGCACGGCGGATTCCTGCCACACGTACGCATCGCAGGACACAGGCGGCGTACGCACGCACGCAAAGAGTCCGCGCCCATGGCGTCTTGCCCGTCCCGCGGCAGGCAGCCTGCCCCATCCGCCGCCGCTGTCCTCTTCCGCCTGTCGCACAGCCCGCAGACGGCATGCAGCTTAACCGACACACGACCCAGCCGAGCAAGCATCTTCCGAGTAAGAAAATGGCGTCGGCAGCATCTCGAGAAGGGCCGAATAGGAGTGCCTTGCCGATATTCCCCTCCGCTCCACTCCGACGTGGCTGAATCGCTCAACGGTGGTTACTAGATTAGATTACTCGTGTAGTCGTGTCAGCGGTGAGTGAGTTGAGCGGTGCCCATCGGAGAAGAGATACGCTGTCCCGTCGTCGGCCGTCGCGCCCCGTCTTGTCTCGCGTCCGACATGTGTACCGCGTGGCAGCATCTCCTCCTCCATAAATTTTGTTGCCGCCTTCCACGGCTAGCTAGGTCGCCAGTCTTCACGACGTCCCTATCACGGAGTATATATATATATATATATATATATATATATATATATATACTACACATACGTACTTACGTATACTTGGTCTCGCCAACGGGCCGGCGATTCGATTCGAACGGGAGCCGGCCGCTCAAATGGGATGGGAGTATATACCCTGGCTGCCTGGATTGCTTCTTTCTAACGGGAAAAGGCAACGGAAATACTAACGCTCATGTGGACGTTTGCATCTCGTCACACGCGTGGATCCACGTCTGTCTGTGGTTGCACGAATTTTGGCATGTTTATGGTGTCACGTAGGACTGGGCTGGTGTGTGATCATTCATCCGGTCGCTAACACGTTCGTTTCATCACACGGGAGCCGGTGTGTGGGCGTTTAGCAGTTCGTCCACACGTCTGTTTTTACTCACGCATAAGGGCTTGTGCATGGGTATTTGTCATCTCGCCCACACGCCTGTCTCCTCTCCCACATCCAAAACTGCCAGTTGCATATGTTTTGCAATATACATGGCAACTATTCTAGTGTGCTTGTAAGCATATGGTAACTTCCTTCTTTTTTATCCGAACATGTCAGTTGTCATGTGTTTTTACAGGGTACGCGGCAACTGCCCTAGTGTGCTTGTAAGCAGATGTCAACTCTCTCTTTACCCGAAACATGTTATTTTTCGCTACACGGCAACTGACTAGTGTTACTAGGTGGCAACTTTTAAGGTTTTCAAATAATGACAATATAGTAAAGCAGACCATACACGACAACTGCCTAGTGTTAGTAGGTGGCGCTCCTAAAGTTTTCAAATCATGGTAACTATAGTAAACCAGACCATATATAGCAACAGCTGCAGTTATTCAAAATGGCATCTGGCAGTTGACCTGAGATGACAACTGCGGTTGGCAATTGTAGTTCAGCGACATGGCAATTGCACTTAAACGGACATTGAAGAGGGTCTGGACCATGACAACTGCGGGTACGCAGGGCGTGCGGGACCGTGAGGTAGGTGGCTGAGAGAGGTCGTGTTGGCGTTATCCATTTTGCCCACACGTAGGCGTGTGAGAGGGACCGTGAAAAAAAAACGTGTGGGCGCTAGTTATTTTGCCCACACGTAGGCATGCGGGTTGATCCTCTTAGACACTGCACAAAATGTATGGGCGTCCAATGCCAACTATGATGAATGATGATTGGAGGTCATGATCGCTTGGGTCTTGCGTTGGTGGCTTGCTTGGCGTTTGCGTGCGTGTCTCCCGTGATCTCGACGAGATCTCGATGAGGCCAGCCGGGGACCTGAGGCGCCGAGCTGATGAGCCGCGGTTGCGTGTCGTCGGCCACCTAGTCGTTGTGCGAGATCAGCATCGCCAAGTGCGAAATGCAGGCAGCGGCAGCCGACAGAGACAAAATGACAACGATTCAATTCGGAGCGCGCAACACCTGACCTACCTGCAGATCATGCCATGCCATCTTTTAAAGTTAGGCAAACAAGGTCGCCATAAATAATCATATGCCATCCGTCAAATGAATAATCGTTGCCATCTCATCATCGTCTGACACTGCGTCCATATACATCCATCCATCGGACCCCAAATAAGTTTTTATTAAAAGAGGATAAATAAACAGAGAGAGAGAGAGTATTAGACAGGTCGCTGTCGGCGGGCCCCGCCGCGACCTCCCCCACGACCGCGACCCGCCCCCGTTTGAAAACCGCTTTGCTCCTTCCGCTCCTTCCACCTCGGCCGGCCCGTTCCCAGGAATCCGAGGCGACGACCCGGCTTTCCACATTCGTTCGACATTCGCATCTTCCGCTCTGCCGGTCGGTCGGTCGGCGCGGGTCCCGATGGCTGCGGCCGCCGAGGGGACGAGCAGGCGGAGGATCCTCGACTACCTCAACGACGGCGAGGAGTTCGGGGTCGCGGGGCCCTCGTCCGCCGCCCCGGCGACGCCCAGGGCGCTGGCTGCGGCCAGGTCGCTGCTGCCCAGGTTCCGCTGGGCGCGGCTCGCCAGGCTCGGCGGCAAGGCCCGCGCCGGCGACGGCAAAGGGCGGCCGCCCACGGCGGTGGTCGATGACGAGATCGTCGCCGCGGAAGAGGAGGGCGAGCCGCGGGACGCCTCGGGTGCCTCTGCCTCAGGTACGTTCGTTCGTTCGAAATCTCACTTCGCAGTAGTATTCTGGCAGTCGATCGAATTTAGTTTGTTGTCGAGCCCGTCACGAACAATTTTCCGATTCCAGCGGCGGCGGCCGGCGGCGGCGGCGAGACGACGAGGCCGTCGGGCCTGGGCGTCGGGCTGAGCCTGGTGTTCCTGCTGGCCAAGACGTCCGACGAGTTCAACAAGATGGCCAGGGTGAGGGCCGAGATGGAGGCGCTGATCAGGGACTTCAAAGGCCAGCAGGCCATGGCGACGGCCAACGCCCGCGGCGGCGACGACGACGCGTCGGGGGCCCTCAACCCCGAGTCCGCCGCGTCGAGCTGCCTCACGGACGGGAACGAACCGCAGGCCGCGACCGCCCGGTGCGAGGACCATCGTCGCCGTCACCATCGGCATCAGGTCGCCTCGTCCTCCGGCGCGGAGATGGAGGCGGCGAGCCGCAGGAGGATGGACGTGCTGGAGGAGGAGTTCCACGCGGAGCTCGAGCGCGTTCGCGCCCGCTACGGCCAGGACACGCCGCCGTTTTCGACGGGAGAGGGGCGCGACGAGGGCGGAGCAGAGCCGTCGGACGACGACGAGGACGGCATTGCCGACTGCCGGCAGGGATTCGAGAGCGACCTCGGCGACGACGACGACGACGACCATGGCAACAACAACGACGAGGAGGAGGAGGAGGACGACGACGACGCTGATCGGTACCACGGCGTCTCGGCCATCGAGCTGGAGAGGAGGCTGCACGAGCTGCTCCACCAGAGGAACCAGGAGCGGATCGAGGAGCTGGAGGCCGCGCTGCGGCGCGCCGAGAAGCGGCTCTTCGACAAGGAGATGGAGGCGTCCCTCTGGAAGGACACCGCCAAGATGGCCTTCCGCCACGACCACCACCACGGCCACGACGACGACGACGACTCGCCGTAAGCCCCCACCTCACCTCACCTCACCTCACGAATTAATTCTCCTCCACGCAAGGTGGAGGCGCTCGTGACTGCTCTTCCACCACCGAGTAATTCTCTTGACTGTTCCTTCTCCCTGAAACTTTCCGTGCAGATGAGGAATTTCGTGCAGTGCTTTTTGTCGGCATTATCATGGATCGGCCGTGCATTACATGATTACAGATGAGGCCATTAGCCATGAATGAAGGTGAATTTTGGGACTTTTAATGCGTGAAGTGGAGGCAATCGATCAGTTAGGATGGGCCTTGTGTACAATATGTTACTACTGTTAGCAACTTATAGCTGGAGCTGTTCATACCGCCAGGGTTTAGAGTCATAGCACTGTTGTAGGTTACATGGGCATGGCTTGGAATAGGATGGAACAGGATATATAGGATATGCTCAGCTAGCAGCCTCACTGATTTTGTGATCCATGTAATGCTACCGAGTTCAGTGTCTGTTCATGCATATCACTCATATGCAGTTTCAGAATTAGTACAGCAATTTTACATACTCATATGCAGTTTCAGAATCAGTATAGCAATTTTACAGCCTGCTCGCAGTGCTTTTGCCAATTACACTTTACATTGACGGTTTATTCGAGAAATCGCCGATATTTTTATTAGATATATTCGTTGGAAATGACTTTGCAGCATTTCGTATTCTGGAATCGCTAAAACGCGTGCGGCTGTTTCTTTTAGTTTCAGTTAATTTTTTTCTCAAACCGGTCACTTCTATGAAGTTGTGTTTTAGTAACTATTTTTGCTAGCATCTGTTATCTGGTGTTTTATACCCTGCTTTGAGCCGAGTGCTCTTTGCCCATTTTAAAACTGCCTTTAACAATAGAACGGGAACGAATTTTACAGGATTTTCTTTTGGCATTTTCTTTTCCTACTGCTGCTAGCTCTTCGGATCAAAGGATTGAGATTACGATTTACGAGTGCTTTTATGTATTGATATCTTACACGGTTACACCCCAAATTTCTGCCAAATGGTTAGGCTCTACAAAGGTTTCTTGTTTTTGGCATAAACCTTGTTCCCTTTTGTGCCTGCCAAAATATCTGTCGGATCCACAATGTGACTTTGGTACCCCCTTTTGTGTCTGCCCAATTCTGTCGGGTCCGTAACGTGAGTTTGGTGTTGGGAGTCAATCAGCACCGCTCCTATGCCATTTAAGATCCGAACGGCAAGTCGTCTGCATGTTCCAAGTGCTCCTTGCCCGTTTATTGCTACCGATATACCCGAAAATATGCCAAACCTTTTGTAGTTATTCATTTGGGAAAGACTTTCACAGGAGTTCTGTATCGTTTTACACCGGAATGTATTATCCAGAACAGGGGTGATGATATGTGTTGATACTCAAGTTGACGAGTTGAGGATGATCCTGATGATCACCCTGAGCAATTCATTCTACTCATCAGCAGTACTACAGGGTTACAGTCTTGCAGATGAAGCCATGGAAGGTGAATTTTGGGACCTGATACATGAAGTGGGGGGCAGTCAGTGGTAGCTTCGGATGGTCTTACTGTAGGATGGGCCTTCTGTACAATATGTTACTACTGTTAGCAATTTACTATAGTGGAGCTGTTCGTACGACCAGAGTTTAGTGTTGGCACTGTAGGTTCAGTTACTAACATGAGAACTGTTCAGATTAATACAGTATATGTTCAGTTAGTAGTACTGGTTGTCGGCTCCAAGCCTCCAACCATGTGAATTTGGTATTTGTAGCTCATGTGTATCACCTCGTGTGCGATTTCAGAATCTGGACGGCAAAACGTCTGCCTGATTCAACTGTTCATTGGCCATCCGAGGAAAAAAAATTGTACCGTAGGCAGCAAAATGGGAGACCACCTCGAGCGCGTGACACTTGGCATATACGAATCTCAAAGCAGCAGCACCTTACTCAGTCGTCCTCATTTCTCCGTTATCAAATACTCCCTCTGTCCCATAATATAAGAATGTTTTTGGGACGGAGGGAATACTTGCAAAAAGGCCCGTGCGTTGCAACGGAGGAAAAATAATCATAATCTTCAATGGCTATGACCACATTTTGCTGCATCACCGAGATACAACATCTCTCTCTTTCTCATTGCGTGT
>NC_041393.1:705065297-705092598 GCF_002162155.2 Triticum dicoccoides
GTGTAGGGTTGGGGGGTTCCCCTATCTAAAACTTATATTTCCAGCCGCTACTGCATGGGAGTTTCCTATTTGACGCGTGTACCCCCTCCTACCATCGATCCAATTTTGGACGGCCCATTTTCAGATTTCTTCCTCCGCGGTTTTTTCTCCTTCTTTTTTCTTCAGTTTTTTCTTTTCTTTTCTTTTTCGTCTTTCTTTTCTATTTTTTCTTTTTTACTTTTTCTTCCTTCCTTTTTTTGGGATTGCTACGTGTTTACTGGCTGATCTTTTAAAAAGATCGGCCGGCTCACGGGCTGTTAGATCTGGCGCATCGGCACCCTTCATCATTGCGACATAGGTTTTGTTGCAGAAATTTTCTGCAATAGAGGTGTTGTTGCAGAATTTTTTTTGCAACTGAGATTTTGTTGCAGAATTGTTGTTGCAATAGAGACTTTGTTGCAAAAATTCTTTTTAAAAATCATCTTTTTGCAACATAGCTAATGTCATGGGAGAATCTTGTGCAACATTGGCGTTGTTGCAGAAGTTGCAAAAAAAATCATCATGAGCTAACGGCATGTCATGTGGGACACGTGTTATGCAAGCGAGGCGGCGGACGGGATGCAAGAAATCAAACTATTGAGAAGGTAGATGGGCTGGGCGTTCCACAACATGCCCTTTGTTGCGCTTGGTAGTTTTGCAACACGACCAATGTTGCAAAACACTAGTCTGGTGTGGCGGCTCCTATGCGCCGCACGATCAAGTGATGATTGAATGGCTGCGGAGACGGTAGACGCGCCCAAACAATCCGCTAGTTGATAGGAAACACTTCCATTTTTTTCTCATTCTTTTTGTGAACATCTTTTCAAATTCGAGAATATGTTTTTGGATCGTGAACAAATTTTGAAAATCATGAAAAAAAAAATCATGAAGATATTTGAAATCGTGAACAATTTTAAAACTGGTGCACTTCTCATAAATTTGCGAACTTTTTAAAAACATGAACATTTTTAATTCATTAACCTTTATAATATTTGGAAAAAATAGAACTGTGAACATTTTTTTAATCGGCAAACATTTTTAGAATAAACAAACATTTTTGGAAAGTTGGTGGAATAATTTTTGAAATACACAAACAATTTTGGAAATACATGATCATTTTTTGAATCAACGAACATTTTATGAGTCAAGAAACTATTTTGTAATTTAAGATTTGTTTTCAAACTTTTAGGACTTCTTCAAAATTCATGACTTTCTTTGAATTGGCAACTATATTTTATTGAACATTTTTTAATACACAATTTTTTTCAAAATTTTGAAGATTTTTTCCTGAACATTTTTTTCAAAATTGGGAATATTTTTTAAAAATCACGGCATTTTTTGAATCCACAATTTTTTATGATTTGTTGAATATTTTATTTTAAAATTTCTCGTTTTAAAAATTTTCTGAACTTCTTATGAGTCCCAAATTATTTAAAGCGGAAAAAAAACAACGGAAAAGAAAAAGAAAAACAGAAATTTAAAAAACTGGACGCCCGCACATGGGCGGCCCAAACGGGCGTGCTGCGTCTTCTCCCAGCATGTGGAGGGGGGAGGGGGGGAGGGCTCCCCTGTGCGAAATGTTTTTTGTCACTTGTGGCATGAGTGGGTGATATTTTGCAACTTTAGGGGCAATTTCGTGACCGACGGGCAGAAGCACTAATCCCTTTATTGATAGGCATAGATAAGTAAAATGCACGAGCTAGCTAGTATGTCAGTTGATCGTTCACGTGTATAGGGAACAGATCGTCGCCGCCGCCACCGTTGGTCTATGCTCTCCTCTAGCCGCCTCCCACCACCAGCGACATCTTCCTCTATATCTCCTCCTACATACCTCCTTCTCCTCTAGACCTTCTCCTCCTTCAGCCGCCTCCCTCCTCCAGCGCATCATGTCCCTCCCGTCGCTCCTGTGAGTGACAGGAGGGAAAACCTAGCCGCCACTGCGGTCTCCCCTTCTCCATCCTCCTCCCTCGCCACCACCGGAGGGGGCGACCAGGCGAAGCCCGGCCAGCGGCGACAGAGATCCATCGTCCTCTCGCGTGGTGGACTCGCGCAAGCCAGGGAATGTTTGGCCGGAGTGCGACATGAAGGAAATATGCCCTAGAGGCAATAATAAAGCTGTTATTTATATTTCCTTATATCGTGATAAATGTTTATTATTCATGCTAGAATTGTATTAACCGGAAACTTAGTACATGTGTGAATACATAGACAAACAAAGTGTCCATAGTATGCCTCTACTTGACTAGCTCGTTAATCAAAGATGGTTACTTTCCTAGCCATAGACATGTGTTGTCATTTGATGAATGGGATCACATCATTAGAGAATGATGTGATGGACAAGACCCATCCGTTAGCTTAGTACTATGATCGTTTAGTTTATTGCTATTGCTTTCTTCATGACTTATACATGTTCCTATGACTATGAGATTATGCAACTCCCGGATACCGGAGGAACACTTAGTGTGCTATCAAACGTCACAACGTAACTGGGCGACAATAAAAATGCTCTACAGGTGTCTTCAATGGTGTCTGTTGAGTTGGCATAGATCGAGATTAGGATTTGTCACTCTGATTGTCGGAGAGGTATCTCTGAGCCCTCTCGGTAATGCACATCACTATAAGCCTTGCATGCAATGTGATTAATGAGTTAGTTACGGGATGATGCATTACGGAACGAGTAAAGAGACTTACCGGTAACGAGATTGAACTAGGTATGATGATATCGACGATCGAATCTCGGACAAGTAACATACCGATGACAAGGGGAACAACGTATGTTGTTATGCGGTTTGACCGATAAAGATCTTCGTAGAATATGTAGGAGCCAATATGAGCATCCAGGTTCCACTATTGGTTATTGACCGGAGATGTGTCTCGGTCATGTCTACATAGTTCTCGAACCCGTAGGGTCCGCACGCTTAACGTTCGATGACGATTTGCATTATGAGTTTATGTGTTTTGATGACCGAAGGTTGTTCGGAGTCCCAGATGAGATGACGGGCATGACGAGAAGTCTCTAAATGGTCGAGACATTAAGATTGATATATTGGAAGGTTATATTCGGACACCGAAATAGTTCTGAAGTGTATCGGGTATTTTCCGGAGTACCGGGGGGTTACCGGAACCCCCTGGGGGTTATTGGGCCTCATGGGCCTAGTGGTGAAAGAGAGGAGGCATGCCAAGGAGTGGCGCCCCCCCCCCCAAAGCCCAAACCGAATTGGACTAGGGGTTGGGGGCGGCCCCCCTTTCCTTTCTCTCCTCCCCCTCTTTCCCCCTTCTTCTTGTAGGAATAGGAAAGGGGGTGGCCGAATCTACTTGGAGTAGGACTCCCCCCCTTGGGCGCGCCTCCCCTTGGCCGGCCCTCTCCTCCTCCCCCCTTTATATACGTCGGAGGGGGGCACCCCAAAGGCACATCAAAGTTTCTCTTAGCCGTGTGCGGTGCCCCCCTCCATGGTTACACACCTTGGTCATATCGTCGTAGTGCTTAGGCGAAGCCCTGCGCTGGTAACTTCATCACCACCGTCGCCATGCTGTCGTGCTGATGGAACTCTCCCTCGGCCTCAACTGGATCAAGAGTACGAGGGACGTCATTGAGCTGAACGTGTGCTGAACACGGAGGTGCCGTACGTTCGGTGCTAGGATCGGTCGGATCGTGAAGACGTACGACTACATCAACCGCGTTGATATAACGCTTCCGCTTTCGGTCTACGAGGGTACGTGGACACACTCTCCTCGCTCGTTGCTTTGCCTCTCCTAGATAGATCTTCTGTGATCGTAGGCAATTTTTTTGAAATACTACGTTCCCCAATAGTGGCATCCGAGCCACGTCTATGCGTAGATGTTATATGCACGAGTAGAACACAAAGAGTTGTGGGCGATAATAGTCATACTACTTACCAGCATGTCATACTTTGATTCGGCGGTATTGTCGGATGAAGCAGCCCAGACCAACATTACATGACCGCGTTCATGATACTAGTTCTACCGACGTGCTTCGCACACAGGTGGCTAGTAGGTGTCTGTTTCTCCAGCTTTAGTTGAATCGAGTGTGCTACGCCCGGTCCTTGTTGAAGGTTAAAACAACACACTTAACAAAAAAATCGTTGTGGTTTTGATGCGTAGGTAAGAACGGTTCCTGCTAAGCCCGTAGCAGCCACGTAAAAATTGCAACAACAAAGTAGAGGGCGTCTAACTTGTTTTTGCAGGGCATGTTGTGATGTGATATGGTCAAGACGTGATGATATATAAATTTTTGTATGAGATGATCATGTTTTGTAACAAAGTTATTGGCAACTGGCAGGAACCATATGGTTGTCACTTTATTGTATGCAATGCAATCGCCATGTAATTGTTTTTACTTTATCACTAAGCAGTAGCGATAGTCGTAGAAGCAATAGTCGGTGAGACGACAACGATGCATCGATGAAGATCAAGGTGTTGCGCCGGTGACGATGGAGATCATGATGATGCTTCGGTGATAGAGATCATGAGCACAAGATGATGATGGCCATATCATGTCATATATTTTGATTGCATGTGATGTTTATCCTTTATGCATCTTATTTTGCTTAGTACGGTGGTAGCATTACAAGATGATCTCTCACTAAATTTCAAGGTATAAGTGTTCTCCCTGAGTATGCACCGTTGCTACAGTTCATCGTGCTGAGACACCACGTGATGATCGGGTGTGATAAGCTCTACGTTCACATACAGCGGGTGCAAACCAGCTTTTGCACACGCAGAATACTCGGGTTAAACTTGACGAGCCTAGCATATGCAGATATGGCCTCGGAACACTGAGACCGAGAGTTCGAGCGTGAATCATATAGTAGGTATGATCAACATAGTGATGTTCACCATTGAAAACTACTCCATCTCACGTGATGATCGGACATGGTTTAGTTGATATGGATCACGTGATCACTTAGATGATTAGAGGGATGTCTATCTAAGTGGGAGTTCTTAAGTAATATGATTAATTAAACTTTAGTTTATCATGAACTTAGTACCTGATAGTATTTTGCATGTCTATGTTGTTATAGATCAATGACCCGTGCTACTATTCCTTTCAATTTTAATGCGTTCCTGGAGAAAGCTAAGTTGAAAGATCGATGATGGTAGCAACTACACGGCTAGGTCCGTAACTTGAGGATTATCCTCATTGCTGCATAGAAGAATTACGTCCTGGAAGCACCGCTAGGTGCAAGACCCGCTTCAGGAGCAACACCGGACGTTATGAATGTCTGGCAGAGCAAAGCTGATGACTACTCGATAGTTCAGTGTGCCATGCTTTACGGCTTAGAATCGGGACTTCAACGACATTTTGAACATCATAGAGCATATGAGATGTTCCAGGAGTTGAAGTTAATATTTCAAGCAAATACCAGGATTGAGAGATAGGAAGTCTCCAATAAGTTACACAACTGGAAACTGGAGGCGCATAGTTCTGTTAGTGAACATATACTCAGAATGTCTGGGTACCACAACCACTTGACTCAACTGGGAGTTAATCTTCCTGATGATAGTGTCATTGACAGAGTTCTTCAATCACTGCCACCAAGCTACAAAAGCTTCTTGATGAACTATAGTATGCATGTTGGGGAACGTTGCGTAAAATAAATTTTTTCCTACGTTCACCAAGATCAATCTATGAGTTCATCTAGCAACGAGAGAGAGAGAGAGATGCATCTACATACCACTTGTAGATCGCGTGCGGAAGCGTTCAAGAGAACGGGGTTGAGGGAGTCATTCTCGTCGTGATCCTATCACCGGAGATCCTAGCGCCGAACGGACGGCACCTCCGCGTTCAACACACATACGATCAGTGTGACGTCTTCTCCGTCTTGATCCAGCAAGGGGGAAGGAGAGATTGATGAAGATCCAGCAGCACGACGGCGTGGTGGTGGATGCAGCAGGACTCCGGCAGGGCTTCGCCAAGCAACTACGGGAGGAGGATGAGGTGTAGCAGGGGGAGGGAGGCGCCAAGACTTAGGTGCAGCTGCCCTCCATCCCCCCTCCTTTATATAGGCTCCCTGGGGGGCGGCCCTGGAGATCAGATCTCCAAGGGGGGAGGCGGCCAGGGCGGTGGAGTGCCCCCCAAGGCAAGTGGGGTGCGCCCCCACCCTAGGATTTTCAACCCTAAGCGCAGGGGGGGCAAGGGGGGGCGCACCAGCCCACTAGGGGCTGGTTCCCCTCCCACTTCAGCCCACGGGGCCCTCTGGGATAGGTGGCCCCACCCGGTGGACCCCCGGGACCCTTCCGGTAGTCCCGGTACAATACCGGGTGACCCCGAAACTTTCCCGATGGCCGAAACTGCACTTCCTATATATAATTCTTTACCTCCGGACCATTCCAGAACTCCTCGTGACGTCCGGGATCTCATCCGGGACTCCGAACAACTTTCGGTTTGCTGCATACTCATATTCATACAACCCTAGCATCACCGGACCTTAAGTGTGTAGACCCTACGGGTTCGGGAGACATGCAGACATGACTGAGACGTCTCCGGTCAATAACCAACAGTGGGATCTGGATACCCATGTTGGCTCCCACATACTCCTCGATGATCTCATCGGATGAACCACGATGTCGAGGATTCAAGCAACCCCGTATACTATTCCCTTTATCAGACGGTATGTTACTTGCCCGAGATTCGATCGTCGGTATCGCAATACCTCGTTCAATCTCCTTGCCGGCAAGTCACTTTACTCGTACCGTAATGCATGATCCCGTTACCAGACACTTGATCACCTCTCCGTTATACGGAGTGACAAATCTCAGTCTCGATCCGTGTCAACCCAACAGACACTTTCGGAGATACCTGTAGTGCACCTTTATAGTCACCCAGTTACGTTGTGACGTTTGGTACACCCAAAGAACTCCTACGGTATCCGGTAGTTACACGATCTCATGGTCTAAGGAAGAGATACTTGACATTGGAAAAGCTCTAGCAAACGAACTACACGATCTTTGTGCTATGCTTAGGATTGGGTCTTGTCCATCACATCATTCTCCTAATGATGTGATCCCGTTATCAACGACATCCAATGTCCATAGTCAGGAAACCATGACTATCTGTTGATCAACGAGCTAGTCAACTAGAGGCTCACTAGGGACATGTTGTGGTCTAAGTATTCACACGTGTATTACGATTTCCGGATAATACAATTATAGCATGAATAAAAGACAATTATCATGAACAAGGAAATATAATAATAATCCTTTTATTATTGCCTCTAGGGCATATTTCCATGCGCTGTGGGTATGACTCCTAGGTCGGTGATGAACTCCTTCACCCATATTGCTTCATGCGCTGCCTCTGAGGCTGCCATGTACTCCGCTTCACATGTAGATCCCGCCACGACGCTCTGCTTGCAGCTGCACCAGCTTACTGCCCCACCCCTCAACATATACACGTATCCGGTTTGTGACTAGACTCATCCAGATCTGTGTCGAAGCTAGCGCCGACGTAACCCTTTACGACGAGCTCTTCGTCACCTCCATAAACGAGAAACATGTCCTTTGTCCTTTTCAGGTACTTTAGGATATTCTTGACCGCTGTCCAGTGTTCCTTGTCGGGATTACTTTGGTACCTACCTACCAAACTTACGGCAAGGTTTACATCAGGTCTGGTACACAGCATGGCATACATAATAGATCCTATGGCTGAGGCATAGGGGATGACACTCATCTCTTCTTTATCTTTTGCCGTGGCTGGGCATTGAGCCGCGCTCAATCTCACACCTTGCAATACAGGCAAGAATCCTTTCTTGGACTGATCCATTTTGAACTTCTTCAAAATCTTATCAAGGTATGTGCTTTGTGAAAGACCTATGAGGCGTCTCGATCTATCCCTATAGATTTTTATGCCTAATATGTACGCAGCTTCTCCAAGGTCCTTCATTGAAAAACACTTATTCAAGTAGGCCTTAATGCTGTCCAAGAATTCTATGTCATTCCCCATCAAAAGTATGTCATCTACATATAATATGAGAAATGCTACAGAGCTCCCACTCACTTTCTTGTAAACGCGGGCTTCTCCATAAGTCTGCATAAACCCAAACGATTTGATCATCTCATCAAAGCGAATGTTCCAACTCCGAGATGCTTGCACCAGCCCATAAATGGATCGCTGGAGCTTGCATACTTTGTTAGCATTCTTAGGATCGACAAAACCTTCCAGCTGCATCATATACAGTTCTTCCTTAAGATAACAGTCAAGGAATGCCGTTTTGACGTCCATCTGCCATATCTCATAATCATAGTATGCTGCAATGCTAACATGATTCGGACGGACTTAAGCTTCGCTATGGGAGAGAAAGTCTCATCGTAGTCAACCCCTTGAACTTGCCGATAACCATTAGCGACAAGTCGAGCTTTATAGATGGTGACATTACCATCCGCGTCCGTCTTCTTCTTAAAGATCCATTTGTTTTCTGTCGCTCGCCAATCATCGGGCAAGTCAGTCAAAGTCCATACTTTGTTTTCATACATGGATTCTATCTCGGATTGCATGGCTTCTAGCCATTTGTTGGAATCTGGGCCCGCCATCGCTTCTTCATAGTTCGAAGGTTCACCGTTGTCTAACAACATGATTTCCAGGATAGGGTTGCCATACCACTCTGGTGTGGAACGTGTCCTTGTGGACCTACAAAGTTTAGTAGCAACTTGATCCGAAGTACCTTGATCATCATCATTAATTTCCTCTCCAGTCGGTGTAGGCACCACAGGAACATTTTCCTGAGCTGCACTACTTTCCGGTTCAAGAGGTAGTACTTCATCGAGTTCTACTTTACTCCCACTTACTCCTTCCGTGAGAAACTCTTTTTCCAGAAAGGATCCGTTCTTGGCAACAAAGATCTTGCCCTCGGATCTTAAGTAGAAGGTATACCCAATGGTTTCCTTAGGGTATCCTATGAAGATGCATTTTTCCGACTTGGGTTCGAGCTTTTCAGGTTGTAGTTTCTTGACATAAGCATCGCATCCCCAAACTTTTAGAAACGACAGCTTAGGTTTCTTCCCAAACCATAATTCATACGGTGTCGTCTCAACGGATTTAGACGGTGCCCTATTTAAAGTGAATGTAGTTGTCTCTAGAGCGTATCCCCAAAATGATAGCGGTAAATCGGTAAGAGACATCATAGATCGCACCATATCCAATAGAGTGCGATTACGACGTTCGGAAACACCGTTACGCTGAGGTGTTCCAGGCGGCGTGAGTTGTGAAACGATTCCACATTTCCTTAAGTGTGTACCAAATTCGTGACTTAAATATTCTCCTCCATGATCCGATCGTAAGAATTTTATCTTTCGATCACGTTGATTCTCTACTTCATTCTGAAATTCCTTGAACTTTTCAAAGGTCTCGGACTTGTGTTTCATCAAGTAGACATACCCATATCTACTCAAGTCATCAGTGAGAGTGAGAACATAACGATATCCTCCGCGAGCCTCAACGCTCATTGGACCACACACATCAGTATGTATGATTTCCAATAAGTTGGTTGCTAGTTCCATTGTTCCGGAGAACGGAGTCTTGGTCATTTTGCCCATGAGGCATGGTTCGCATGTGTCAAATGATTCATAATCGAGAGACTCTAAAAGTCCATCAGCATGGAGTTTCTTCATGCGCTTGACACCAATGTGACCAAGGCGGCAGTGCCACAAGTATGTGGGACTATCATTATCAACTTTACATATTTTGGTATTTGCACTATGAATATGTGTAACATTACGTTCGAGATTCATTAAGAATAAACCATTGACCATCGGGGCATGACCATAAAACATATCTCTCATATAAATAGAACAACCATTATTCTCGGATTTAAATGAGTAGCCATCTCGCATCAAACGAGATCGAGATACAATGTTCATGCTCAAACTTGGCACTAAATAACAATTATTGAGGTTTAAAACTAATCCCGTAGGTAAATGTAGAGGTAGCGTGCAGACAACGATCACATCGACCTTGGAACCATTCTCGACGCGCATCGTCACCTCGTCCTTCGCCAGTCTCCGCTTATTCCGCAGCTCCTGCTGTGAGTTACAAATATGAGCAACGACACCGGTATCAAATACCCAGGAGTTACTACGAGTACTGGTAAGGTACACATCAATTACATGTATATCAAATATACCTTTAGTGTTGTCGGCCTTCTTGTCCGCTAAGTATTTGGGGCAGTTTCGTTTCCAGTGACCCTTCCCTTTGCAATAAAAGCACTCAGTCTCAGGCTTGGGTCCATTCTTTGACTTCTTCCCGGCAACTGGCTTACCGGGCGCGGCAACATCTTTGCCGTCCTTCTTGAAGTTCTTCTTACCCTTGCCCTTCTTGAACTTAGTGGTCTTATTGACCATCAACACTTGATGTTCTTTCTTGATTTCAACCTCTGCTGACTTCAGCATTGAAAATACTTCAGGAATGGTCTTCACCATCCCCTGCATATTGTACTTCAGCACAAAGCTCTTGTAGCTTGGTGGGAGCGACTGAAGGATTATGTCAATGACCGCCTCGTCCGCGAGGTTGATCTCCAGCTGGGACATGCGGTTGTGCAACCCAGACATTTTGAGTATGTGCTCACTGACAGAACTGTTTTCCTCCATCTTACAACTATAGAACTTGTCGGAGACTTCATATCTCTCGACCCGGGCATGAGCTTGAAAAACCATTTTCAGCTCCTCGAACATCTCATTTGCTCCGTGTCACTCAAAACGCTTTTGGAGCCCCGGTTCTAAGCTGTAAAGCATGCCGCACTGAACGAGGGAGTAATCATCAGCACGTGATTGCCAGGTGTTCATAACGTCTTGGTTCTCTGGGATGGGTGCTTCACCTAGCGGTGCATCTAGGACATAATCTTTCTTGGCTGCTATGAGGATGATCCTCAGGTTCCGGACCCAGTCCGAATAGTTGCTGCCATCATCTTTCAGCTTGGTCTTCTCTAGGAACGCGTTGAAGTTCATGTTGACATGAGCATTGGCCATTTGATCTACAAGACATATTTTGCAATGGTTTTAGACTAAGTTCATGATAATTAAGTTCATCTAATCAAATTATTTAATGAACTCCCACTCAGATTGACATCCCTCTAGTCATCTAAGTGTTACACGATCCGAGTCGACTAGGCCGTGTCCGATCATCACGTGAGACGGACTAGTCATCATCGGTGAACATCTCCATGTTGATCGTATCTTCCATACGACTCATGTTCGACCTTTCGGTCTCTTGTGTTCCGAGGCCATGTCTGTACATGCTAGGCTCGTCAAGTTAACCCTAAGTGTTTATGCATGTGTAAAACTGTCTTACACCCGTTGTATGTGAACGTAAGGATCTATCACACCCGATCATCACGTGGTGCTTCGAAACGACGAACTTTAGCAACGCTGCACAGTTAGGGGGAACACTTTCTTGAAATTATTATAAGGGATCATCTTATTTACTACCGCCGTTCTAAGTAAACAAGATGCATAAAACATAATAAACATCACATGCAATTATATAAAGTAGTGACATGATATGGCCAATATCATATAGCTCCTTCGATCTCCATCTTCGGGGCTCCATGATCATCTTCGTCACCAGCATGACACCATGATCTCCATCATCATGATCTCCATCATCGTGTCTTCATGAAGTTGTCACGCCAATGACTACTTCTACTTCTATGGCTAACGCGTTTAGCAATAAAGTAAAGTAATTTACATGGCGTTCTTCAATGACACGCAGGTCATACAAAAATAAAGACAACTCCTATGGCTCCTGCCGGTTGTCATACTCATCGACATGCAAGTCGTGATTCCTATTACAAGAACATGATCTCATACATCACAATATATCATTCATCATTCATCACAACTTCTGGCCATATCACATCACATGACAATTGCTGCAAAAACAACTTAGACGTCCTCTAATTGTTGTTGCATCTTTTACGTGCCTGCAATTGGGTTCTAGCAAGAACATTTTCTTACCTACGAATAACCACAACGTGATATTGTCAACTTCTATTTACCCTTCATAAGGACCCTTTTCGTCGAATCCGCTCCAACTAAAGTGGGAGAGACAGACACCCGCTAGCCACCTTATGCAACTAGTGCATGTCAGTCGGTGGAACATGTCTCACGTAAGCGTACGTGTAAGGTCGGTCTGGCCGCTTCATCCCACAATACCACTGAAGCAAAATAAGACTAGTAGCGGCAAGCAAGTTGATAAGATCTATGCCCACAACAAAATTGTGTTCTACTCGTGCAATAGAGAACTACACATAGACCTAGCTCTGATACCACTGTTGGGGAACGTTGCAGAAAATTAAAAATTTTCCTACCGTTTCACCAAGATCAATCTATGAGTTTATCTAAGCAACGAGTCATGGGAGAGAGATTGCATCTACATACCACTTGTAGATCGCGTGCGGAAGCATTCAAGAGAACGGTGATGATGGAGTCGTACTCGCCGTGATCCAAATCACCGATGACCAAGTGTCGAACGGACAGCACCTCCGCGTTCAACACACGTATGGAGCGGATGACGTCTCCTCCTTCTTGATCCAGCAAGGGGGAAGGAGAGGTTGATGATGATCCAGAGCACAACGGCGTGGTGGTGGATGCAGCAGAACTCCGGCAGGGCTTCGCCAAGCTGCTGCGGGAGGAGGACGAGGTGTAGTAGGGGGAGGGAGGCGCCAAGACACAAGGGTGCGGCTGCCCTACCCCTGCCCTCCTTTATATAGGCCCCCAGGGGGGCGTCGGCCCTGGGAGATCCCATCTCCCAAGGGGGGCGGCGGCCAGGGGGGGTGGAGTGCCCCCAAGGCAAGTGCCCCCCCTCCCGCCTAGGGTTTCAAACCCTAGGCGCAGGGGGCCCAATGGGGTGGAGCACCAGCCCACTAGGGGCTGGTTCCCCTCCCACTTCAGCCCACGGGGCCCTTTGGGATAGGTGGCTCCACCCGGTGGACCCCCGGGACCCTTCCGGTGGTCCCGGTACAATACCGGGTGACCCCAAAACTTTCCCGATGGTCGAAACAGCACTTCCTATATATAATTCTTTACCTCCGGACCATTCCGGAACTCCTCGTGACATCCGGCATCTCATCCGGGACTCCAAACAACATTCAGTTTGCTGCATACTCATATTCATACAACCTTAGCGTCACCGAACCTTAAGTGTGTAGACCCTACAGGTTCGGGAGACATGCAGACATGACCGAGACGGCTCTCCGGTCAATAACCAACAGCGGGATCTGGATACCCATGTTGGCTCCCACATACTCCTCGATGATCTCATCGGATGAACCACGATGTCGAGGATTCAAGCAACCACGTATACTATTCCCTTTGTCAGACGGTATGTTACTTGCCCGAGATTCGATCGTCGGTATCCCAATACCTCGTTCAATCTCGTTACCGGCAAGTCACTTTACTCGTACCGTAATGCATGATCCCGTGACCAGACACTTGGTCACTTTGAGCTCATTATGATGATGCACTACCGAGTGGGCCCAGTGATACCTCTCCGTTATACGGAGTGACAAATCCCAGTCTCGATCCGTGTCAACCCAACAGACACTTTCGGAGATACCTGTAGTGCACCTTTATAGTCACCTAGTTACGTTGTGACGTTTGGTACACCCAAAGCACTCCTACGGTCTCCGGGAGTTACACGATCTCATGGTCTAAGGAAGATATACTTGACATAGGAAAAGCTCTAGCAAAACGAACTACACGATCTTTGTGCTATGCTTAGGATTGGGTCTTGTCCATCACATCATTCTCCTAATGATGTGATCCCGTTATCGACGACATCCAATGTCCATAGTCAGGAAAGCATGACTATCTGTTGATCAACGAGCTAGTCAACTAGAGGCTCACTAGGGACATGTTGTGGTCTAAGTATTCACACGTGTATTATGATTTCCGGATAATACAATTATAGCATGAATAAAAGACAATTATCATGAACAAGGAAATATAATAATAATCCTTTTATTATTGCCTCTAGGGCATATTTCCAACAGACCCTACGGGTTCGGGAGACATGCAGACATGACCGAGACATCTCCGGTCAATAACCAACAGCAGGATCTGGATACCCATGTTGGCTCCCACATACTCATCGATGATCTCATCGGATGAACCACGATGTTGAGGATTCAAGCAACCCCGTATACTATTCCCTTTGTCAGACGGTATGTTACTTGCCCGAGATTCGATCGTCGGTTTCCAATACCTTGTTCAATCTCGTTGCCGGCAAGTCACTTTACTCGTACCGTAATGCATGATCCCGTGACCAGACACTTGGTCACTTTGAGCTCATTATGATGATTCACTACCGAGTGGGCCCAATGATACCTCTCCGTTATACAGAGTGACAAATCCCAGTCTCAATCCGTGTCCACCCAACAGACACTTTCGGAGATACCTCTAGTGCACCTTTATAGTCACCCAGTTACGTTGTGACGTTTGGTACACCCAAAGCACTCCTACGGTATCCGGGAGTTACACGATCTCATGGTCTAAGGAAAAGATACTTGACATTGGAAAAGCTCTAGCAAATGAACTACACGATCTTTTTGCTATGCTTAGGATTGGGTCTTGTCCATCACATCATTCTCCTAATGATGTGATCCCGTTCTCAACGACATCCAATGTCCATAGTCAGGAAACCATGACTATCTGTTGATCAACGAGCTAGTCAACTAGAGGCTCACTAGGGACATGTTGTGGTCTAAGTATTCACACGTGTATTACGATTTTCGGATAATAGAATTATAGCATGAATAAAATACAACTATCATGAACAAAGAAATATAATGATAATCCTTTTATTATTGCCTCTAGGGCATATTTCCAACAATGCAAGGGATGAACAAGACTATTCCCGAGCTCTTCGCGATGCTAAAAGCCGCGGAGGTAGAAATCAAAGAAGGAGCATCAAGTGTTGATGGTTAACAAGACCACTACTTTCAAGAAAAAGGGTAAAGGGAAGAAGAAGAACTTCAAGAAGAACGACAAACAAGTTGCTGCTCAAGTGAAGAAGCTCA
Source organism: Triticum dicoccoides (assembly GCF_002162155.2). Classification (NCBI taxonomy): domain Eukaryota; kingdom Viridiplantae; phylum Streptophyta; class Magnoliopsida; order Poales; family Poaceae; genus Triticum; species Triticum dicoccoides. Next base: position 705,080,345 of record NC_041393.1, read on the forward strand.
AGTCTAGACCTAAGCCTGAGACTGACTGCTTCTACTACAAAGGGATTGGTCACTAGAAGCGGAACTACCCCAAGTATTTGGCGGATAAGAAGGATGGCAAAGTGAAAGGTATATTTGATATACATGTTATTGATGTGTACCTTACTAATGCTCGCATTAGTGCCTGGGTATTTGATACTGGTTCTGTTGCTCATATTTGTAACTAGAAACAGGAACTATGGATTAAGCGAAGTTTGGCTAAGGACAAGGTGACGATGTGAGTGGGAAATGGTTCCAAAGTCGATGTGATCACCGTCGGCATGCTACCTCTACATCTACCTTCGGGATTAGTTTTAGACCTGAATAATTGTTATATGGTGCCAATGTTAAGCATGAACATTATATCTGGAACTTGTTTGATGCGAGATGGTTATTCATTTAAATCAGAGAATAATGGTTGTTCTATTTATATGAGTAATATCTTTTATGGTCATGCACCCTTGATGAGTGGTCTATTTTTGTTGAATCTCGATAGTAGTGATACACATATTCATAGTGTTGAAGCCAAAAGATATAAGTTTAATAATGATAGTGCAACTTATTTATGGCACTGCCATTTGGGTCATATTGGTGTAAAGCGCATGAAGAAACTCCATGCTGATGGGCTTTTGGAATCACTTGATTATGTTGATGCTTGTGAACCATGCCTCATGGGCAAGATGACCAAAACTCCATTCTCCGGAATAATGGAACGAGCAACAGACTTGCTGGAAATAATACCTACTGATGTATGCGGTCCGATGAGTGTTGAGGCTCGTGGCGGGTATCATTATTTTCTGACCTTCACAGATGATTTGAGCAGATATGGGTATATCTACTTGATGAAACATCAGTCTGAAACATTTGAAAAGTTCAAAAAAATTCAGAGTGAAGTGGAAAATCATCGTAACAAGAAAATAAAGTTTCTACGATCTGATCATGGAGGAGAATATTTGAGTTACGAGTTTGGTCTTCATTTGAAACAATGCGGAATAGTTTCGCAACTCACGCCACCCGGAACACCACAGCGTAATGGTGTGTCTGAACGTCATAACCGCACTTTATTACATATGGTGCGATCTATGATGTCTCTTACTGATTTACCGCTATTGTTTTGGGGTTATGCTTTAGAAACAGCTGCATTCACGTTAAATAGGGCACCATCTAAATCCGTTGGGATGACACCTTATGAACTGTGGTTTGGCAAGAAACCAAAGTTGTCATTTCTTAAAGTTTGGGGCTGTGATGCTTATGTGAAAAAGCTTCAACCTGATAAGCTCGAACCCAAATCGGAGAAATGTGTCTTCATGGGATACCCAAAGGGAACTGTCGGGTACACCTTCTATCACAGGTCCAAAGGCAAGATATTCGTTGCTAAGAATGGATCCTTTGTAGAGAAGGAGTTTATCTCGAAAGAAGTGAGTGGGAGGAAAGTAGAACTTGATGAGGTAACCGTACCTGCTTCCTTATTGGAAAGTAGTTCATCACAGAAATCAGTTTCAGTGATTCCTACACCAATTAGCAAGGAAGCTAATGATGATGATCATGAAACTTCAGATCAAGTTGCTAGTGAACCTCATAGGTCAACCAGAGTAAGATCTGCACCAGAGTGGTACGACAATCATGTTCTGGAAGTCATGTTACTTGACCATGACGAAGCTACGAACTATGAGGAAGCGATGATGAGCCCAGATTCCGCAAAATGGCTTGAGGCCATGAAACTTGAGATGGGATCCATGTGTGAGAACAAAGTGTGGACTTTGGTTGACTTGCCCGATGATCGGCAAGCCATAGAGAATAAATGGATCTTCAAGAAGAAGACCAATGCTGACGGTAATGTTACTATCTACAAAGCTCGACTTGTTGCGAAAGGTTTTCGACAAGTTCAAGGAGTTGACTACGATGAGACCTTCTCACCCGTAGCGATGCTTAAGTCCGTCTGAATCATGTTAGCAATTGTCGCATTTTATGATTATGAAATTTGGCAAATGGATGTCACAACTGCATTCCTGAATGGATTTCTAGAAGAAGAGTTGTATATGATGCATCCGGAAGGTTTTATCGATCCAAGGGATGCTAACAAAGTGTGCAAGCTCCAGCGATCCATTTATGGACTGGTGCAAGCCTCTCGAAGTTGGAATAAACGTTTTGACAGTGTGATCAAAGCATACGGTTTTATCCAGACTTTTGGAGAATCCTGTATTTACAAGAAAGTGAGCGGGAGCGTTGTAGCATTTCTAATATTATATGTGGATGACATATTGTGATTGGAAATGATATAGAATTTCTGGATAGCATAAAAGGATACTTGAATAAGAGTTTTTCAATGAAAGACCTCGGTGAAGCTGCTTATATATTGGGCATCAAGATCTATAGAGATAGATCAAGACGCTTAATTGGACTTTCACAAAGCACATACCTTGATAAAGTTTTGAAGAAGTTCAAAATGGATCAAGCAAAGAAAGGGTTCTTGCCTGTGTTACAAGGTGTGAAGTTGAGTCAGACTCAATGCCTAACCACTGCAAAAGATAGAGAGAAAATGAAAGTCATTCCCTATGCTTCAGCCATAGGTTCTATCATGTATGCAATGTTGTGTACTAGACCTGATGTGTGCCTTGCTATAAGTATAGCAGGGAGGTACCAAAGTAATCCAGGAGTGGATCACTCGACAGCGGTCAAGAACATCCTGAAATACCTGAAGAGGACTAAGGATATGCTTCTCGTTTATGGAGGTGACAAAGAGCTCGTTGTAAATGGTTACGTCGATGCAAGCTTTGACACTGATCTGGATGACTCTAAGTCACAAACCAGGTACGTATTTATATTGAACGGTGGCGCTGTCAGTTGGTGCAGTTCTAAGCAAAGCATCGTGGCAGGATCTATGTGTGAAGCGGAGTACATAGCTGCTTCGGAAGCAGCAAATGAAGGAGTCTGGATGAAGGAGTTCATATCTGATCTAGGTGTCATACCTAGTGCATCGGGTCCAATGAAAATCTTCTGTGATAATACTGGTGCAATTGCCTTAGAAAAGGAATCCAGATTTCACAAGAGAACCAAGCACGTCAAGGTACGCTTCAATTCCATCTGTCATCAAGTGTCGGAAGGGGACATAGAGATTTGCAAGATACATACGGATCTGAATGTTGCAGACCCATTGACTAAGCCTCTCTCACGAGCAAAACATGATCAAAACCAAGACTCCATGGGTGTTAGAATCATTACTATGTAATCTAGATTATTGACTCTAGTGCAAGTGGGAGACTGAAGGAAATATGCCCTAGAGGCAATAATAAAGTTGTTATTTATATTTCCTTATATCATGATAAATATTTATTATTCATGCTAGAATTGTATTAACCGGAAACTTAATACATGTGTGAATACGTAGACAAACAGAGTGTCCATAGTATGCCTCTACTTGACTAGCTCGTTAATCAAAGATGGTTAAGTTTCCTAGCCATAGACATGTGTTGTTGCTACGTCTTGAGCTTGCGTTGGTTTTCCTTGAAGAGGAAAGGGTGATGCATCAATAGTAGCGTAAGTATTTCCCTCAGTTTTTGAGAACCAAGGTATCAATCCAGTAGGAGGCTCCTCAAAAGTCCCACGCACCTACACAAACAAACAAAGAATTCGCAACCAACGCAATAAAGGGGTTGTCAATCCCTTCACGGGCACTTGCGAAAGTGAGATCTCATATGGATAGTATGATAAGATAAATATATATTTCGTGTTTTATAATATAGATGCAAATAAGAGTAGATTGAAAGCTCGTATGATAAAAGATAGACCCGGGGGCCATAGGTTTCACTAGTGGCTTCTCTCAAGATAGCATAAGTATTACAGTGGGTGAACAAATTGCTGTCGAGCAATTGATAGAAAAGCGAATAATTATGAGATTATCTAGGCATGATCATGTATATAGGCATCACGTCCGCGACAAGTAGATCGACTCCTCCCTGCATCTACTACTATTACTCCACACATCAACCGCTATCCAGCATGCATCTAGAGTATTAAGTTCATAAGAACAGAGTAACGCATTAAGTAAGATGACATGATGTAGAGGGATAAACTCATGCAGTATGATATAGACCCCATCTTTTTATCCTCGATGGCAACAATACAATACGTGCCTTGCAACCCTTTCTGTCACTGGGTAAGGACACCGCAAGATTGGACCCAAATCTAAGCACTTCTCCCATGGCAAGAAAGATTAATCTAGTAGGCCAAACCAAACTAATAATTCGAAGAGACTTGCAAAGATAACTCAATCATACATAAAAGAATTCAGAGAAGATTCAAATATTTCTCATAGATAAACTTGATCATAAACCCACAATTCATCGGATCTCGACAAACACACCGCAAAAAGAGTTTACATCGAATAGATCTCCACAAGAGAGGGGGAGAACATTGTATTGAGATCTAAACAGAAAGAAGAAGCCATCTAGCTGATAACTATGGACCCGAAGGTCTGTGGTAAACTACTCACAACTCATCGGAAGGGCTATGGTGTTGATGTAGAAGCCCTCCGTGGTCGATTCCCCCTCCGGCAGAGCGCCGGCGAAGACTCCAAGATGGGATCTCGCGGATACATAAGGTTACTGCAGTGGAAATTGTGTTTCGTTGGCTCCCTGGATGTTTTCGGGGTACGTAGGTATATATAGGAGGAAGAAGTACGTCGGTGGCCGCTCGTGGGGCCCAGGAGACAGGGGCGCGCCCAGGAGGGGTGGGCGCGCCCTCCTATCTCCTGGCTGCCTCGATTGCTTCTTGACTTGCACTCCAAGTCCTCTGGATCACGTTCGTTCCAAAAATCACGCTCCTGAAGGTTTCATTCCGTTTGGACTCCGTTTGATATTCCTTTTCTTCGAAATACTGAAATAGGCACAAAAAACAGCAATACGGGCTGGGCCTCCGGTTAGTAGGTTAGTCCCAAAAATGATATAAATGTGTAAAATAAAGCCCATAAACATCCAAAAGGGGTAATATAATAGCATGGAACAATAAAAAATTATAGATACGTTGGAGACGTATCAGTTGTCATTTGATGAACGGGATCACATCATTAGAGAATGATGTGATGGACAAGACCCATCCGTTAGCTTAGCACTATGATCGCTTAGTTTATTGCTATTGCTTTCTTCATGACTTATACATGTTCCCATGACTATGAGATTATGCAACTCCCGGATACCGGAGGAACACTTACACTACTGGAATCAGCTTCTTTGTCGTCTGCCATGGAGGACGGCAAAAGCCTTTGTCGTCAGCCAGCGGATGGCAAACCGTCCGGCTGAACACGTGCCAGCAAAGGCCTTTTTTGTCGTCCGCTTCGTAGAAACGAAGGGCAAAGGATTGTGCCGTCAGCCATCCGAGGCGAGCAGACGGCAAAGAGGACACGTGGCAGTCACCTGTGCAAACTGGCAACACTGGTTGCCTATTTGGTCATTTTGCCGTTTGCAAGCGGACGACAAAGTGACCAAATAGGCTTTGCCGTCCGCTAGCAGACGGCAAAGATCCTGTATTGCCCTTGTTTTTTCTGTTTTTTCTTAAATTCATTCAATTTCACAGAATTTCACATATATATATACACACACATATGAAAATACTTTCGACAAGCATACAACACATACATACGAAATCATATCCCTGCCATATGGATATGATCATCCAAAATATATACATAGCAAATCAAAAGTCCATATGCAACATATATAGCTAGCCAACATATCCAACAACAAGCATACAATGGTTTCATCCATACATGCATATATAGGTAGCAAGTTTCACATTGTTCACCCTACAAAATCAAAACAAAAAGGAAGCATAAAGAGAAGAGTAGACTCCATCGATGCAAGCTTCCTCATCTAAAGCAAATCTACAAATAGGGAAAGAAGAAAGTTAGAAGAAGAAAGTAAGAAGAAGAAGAAGAAGAAGAAGAAGAAGAAGAAGAAGAAGAAGAAGAAGAAGAAGAAGAAGAAGAAGAAGAAGAAGACTAGCTAGAAGAAGAAGAAGAAGAAGTAGAAGAAGAAAAAGAAGAAGAAAAAGAAGAAGAAGAAGAAGAAGAAGAAGAAGAAGAAGAAGAAGAACAAGGTTTTTTCTTCTCTTTCTTTTTCACCTCTCCTCTTCTTTATCTTCTTCTTCTTCTAACTTTCCTATCTTTCGAGATCCACCCTACAATATGGGGTCAAAAAGCCAAAAAAATAAGTGATTTTAGCCCTTATAAAAAGAAAACAGATTCTTGAACCTCTTTCATGCTCATGTCACGTCGAGGTACTGTAGAAAAAAGAACTGCAAAATCCGATCCAATTTTTCGTAATCGATTAGTTAACATGGTGGTTAACCGTATTATGAAATACGGAAAAAATCATTGGCTTATCAAATTCTCTATCGAGCCTAAGGTAAGTAAAAATGTCATTTTATTGCCAAGCTAGGTAAAAATGCTAAGTGTAGGTCATTTTAAAGCTAAGCTAGGTAAATAGGTCATTTTGGAGCTTAGTAAGGTTATTATGTCATTTTCGAGGAAAATAAGCTAAGTCTATATCATTTTGGAGGTAACAAAGATTATCATGCCATTTTTGACCTAAGTATGCTAAGTATGTCATAAATGAACTGAATAAGCTAAGTATAGCTCATTTTTTTATGTAACTTAGGTAATTATGCCATTTAGGAGGAAAATAAGCTAAGTATCCATTTGTAAAGAAAAACATTAGAGAAAACTTACCCTCATCACAACAAATATGATGAAGATCGCAACTAATATACATACCAACTATATAAATCATACAAAGTACAACATAAAAATTTGAATACCTAAGAATCACTATCGGTAATGACGTGCTCATCATCATCATTAATAAATGCATCATCATCATCACTATCGGTAATGACGTGCTCATCATCATCATTAATAAATGCATCATCATCTGGAAGGCCACCTTTACGTAATCGTTCAAGCATTGACAGTTCATCTGCAGCAGTAACTTCTTCTTATTCCGTGTCTTCTTGTTCCGGCTCAGGGTCGGATTCACTATCGTTGTCTACTTCAATGTTCTGGGGTGGACTAGAGGGTTTCTCGAAACATTTTTTGGCAAGACATGTTTCTTGGAAGAATTCTCCTTCGTCATATGTGTCTTGGTTAACGTGACGTTCATAATCCTCTTCATTGGGGGGAGGTGGTCTAACACGTGGCGGCACTTCATAAACGACATCCCAACCACTGAGATTTGGATCACTTTGACAGGCCCACGGTAGATAGAAAACTTGGGTTGCTTGTTGAGCCGTAATATAGACATCGGGAACATCCAAATGGGTGCTTTGTTTGATTTCGACTAGCCCTATATGTTCATGAGTCCTTCTAGTCTCCCTGGGCTGGAACCAATAACATCTGAAGAGTATGACGTTTGGTGGGTTGTCGCCATAGAATTGAAGTTCATAAATTCCTTCAACTCTTCCATAATACTCAACACCTCCTTCGCCGATAGCAGAGACACACCAATTTGTAGACTTTCGATCGGCCATAGATAGCTCTTTGCCATAGGTACGAAAGCGATACCCGTTGATGTCGTAGTTGTCAAATGAACGGACCTTATAGTCAAAACCATTAGCTACTTGTCTCAATTCGGCATCCATAATCTCTAATTTAGCCTACAAGTTTAATAAGAAAGGATTGTTACATTAGTCGCAAATTAGCCAAAGAAATGAAAGGGTCTAATGGAAATTACCGTTTTTTTGAACCAAGAGATGAAACCGGGATATTCGCCTCCTTGCTTTGCCAGAAGCTCATACTCTTTAACGGAATCCTTTTGGATCACCGCTCCAAACGAGAATATGGCGACATATCGACTGCATCAAATATCCAGGAATAAGAGTAGTTCAAAGAAATTAGAAGTTGTGAAACAATGTAACGAGATCTTACTCGATGTACGGCTGCACTTCTGTTAGATTGTAAAGAGATACAGCGAAATGGTCCGCCATTCTTCAACATCCAACGATACTGGTTTCCAAGCACTAGATGGTGCGAGATTCCCTTTGAATAGGTTGTGGTTGGATTGACCCTTTGTAGGCTCGTCAGCATTGTACCGAGGCTTCGGATTATGTAAATGACGTTTTTTTGGCTTTGTAGTGTGCTGTCACGAAGTTTGACGCCTCCTCAGTGATGAATGTGTCGGCCATCGATGCTTCTATTCTACATTTATTTTTACATTTTGCTCGAAGCGTCTTCCGCATTCTCTCAGTTGAGTAGCACCAACGATTTTGCACGCCCCCCCCCCCAATCGTGCCTCGGTCGGGAGATGCAAAATCAAGTGTTGCATTGGATTAAAGAAGCTTGGCGGAAAGATCATCTCTAACTTGCAGATCAACTCCGGCGCCAACTGTTCCATTTCTTCTAGGAGGCCAGGCGATAGTTCTTTCGCACAAAGAACATAGAAGAAATAGCTCAGCTCTGCCAGTACTAGCCATTCATCCTCAGGGATGAAGCCACGCAACATCACGGGCATTATCCTATATGTGCCAATCATGACTTTTTAGACCAAATATTTTCAATTTATCAAGATTCGCTCCCCTCTTTAGATTTGCTGCATACCCATCGGGGAACATCAACTGCATTTTCACCCACAAAAGAATTTCCTTCATAGTTGGTCTTCCAAGATTGAACCATGCCTTTGGCTTCTTCCAGTTCCACTTTCCTTTCGGTTCTTGCATGTTTTGTAACGGTCTATCACAGAGCTCCTCTAGATCGTCTCTAGCCTTAGTATTATCCTTTGATTTCCCCTCTATGCCGAACAATGTACCAAAAATGGCTTCGGCAATGTTCTTTTCAGTGTGCATCACGTCGATGTTGTGTGGGCAAAGGAGGTCTTTGAAGTAAGGCAGATCCCAGAAGCATGTCTTGTGAGTCCATGCGTGTTTCTTATTATATCCTTGGAATACCCTGGACGCTCTGGATCTGGCTCGAGAGCGTTTATCTGATCTAGGGTCTGTTGGCCTGTCAACGCAGGTGGTGTAGAGTGTTTGACAACTCTACCTTTCATGATGTTCTTCTTGTCTTTCCTGAACTTATGGCGAGGATCTAGAAACTGTCTATGCAAGTCGAAGCAACTATACTTGCTACCTGCCGTCAGCCAACGAAACTCAAGAGCTCCCTTGCATGTGGGGTACGGGAACCTTCCATGCACACACCAGCCAACGAAGAGCGCATACGCTGACAAGTAGTACATGTACTAGGCACGCATTATGAAGTTCTGTTTGCTAAAGGCGTCGTATGTGTTGAACCCATTATCCCAAGCTTCTTGCAATTCGTCCTTAAGCGGCTGCATGTACACATTCATATTCTTCCCCGGATAGTTGGCCCTGGAATTATCAACGTCAGGAAAATGTTCTTTCTTTGCATAATCTGCCGGGGGGGAGATTGAGTGGAATGACAAACACGGGCCAACAACTGTATGGGGCTGCTATCCGACCAAACACACTGAACCCATCTGTGCTGACGGCGACTCGAGGATGCCTTGGATCTGCCGTTTTTTCCTTATGTAATGCATCGAAGCGCTTCCACGCTTCACCATCCGATGTGTGCACCATCATCACATTCCCATCTGCATCTAGTTCGGTTCTTTTGCCCATTTTGTGCCATGTCATCTGTCTGGTCGTCTCTTCAACCATGAAAAGATGTTGAAGTCTTGGTACGATTGGCATATACCAAAGAACATTAATGGGTATTTTGGTCTGTGTCTTCTCACCCATACCGTTGTCTACCACAACATACCTAGAAGAATTGCAAATGGGACAATAGTTCAAGTCCTCATACTGAAGCCTAAATAAGACACATCCTTTCTCACAGACATGTATATTCTCATAGGGCATCTTAAGGCATGGAGGATTTTGCCTGACTGGTATAGGTTTGGAGGTAGCACATGGCCTTTGGGTAGAAATCGTCCGAAAACTGTCATCATCGCGTCATAGAATTCTCTGCCCAAGTTGAATTGAGACTTCAAAGCCATTATTTGTGAGATGGCATCCAGCTGACAAAGCTTAGTGTGCTCGTGGAGAGGACGTTTTGAGGACTCCAACATTTCAGTGAAGGCCTTTGCAGATTCCTCCATCTCCTCGTCCGAGTCCCGAGCATCGTCAAAGTCTTGCACCATGTCTGCAGTCCCAGTACCATACTCGTCAGTGCGACGACGAACCACCTCGGCTCTGGCACGTTGGGCAGACTCACCATGTAATGTCCAGACCGTGTAACCAGGCGTAAAACCAAACTTTTGTAGGTGTTTACTCATTTTAAGCTCGTCCCTTTGATTATAGTTGTCGCACCGGACATAGGGGCACCAGCTAAATTCCTAGCCATTTGCAAATGTGGCTCTAACAAACCCCTTAGTTTTTGTTAACCATTCCTCGGTCCAAACATACTGACTAGTGTAACCGGTGTACATCCACGCACGATCACTCACATTGACTTCCTACTAGACACACAAGAAATATATACATAATTAGGCAAACCATATCCATCAGTTAATGGTGTTTGTTAGTTTTACTACATCCATGCAACCTACACGTTAATAGGTAAGAATAGGTCATAATCCCACCCGAGTATGTGTAGATCGGGTTCGTTTTCCCATGCTCTGCTCCGGATCTGACGCAAAATTTCGGCAGCACCTCCCCGTTGTTCTCCTGATACACGTCTCGACAATAAGCAGAGAGGATGTGTACCCGGAGAACAACAGGGAGGCACTGACGAAATTCTGCATCAGATCCGGAGCTGAGCATATGGGAAAATGAACCCAATCTACACATATTCGGGCTATCCATGGATAATGTTGGACAATTCGAAAGAATCATGATTATAAATATGCAAATGCATGCATATTTATAGATGTAACCCTTTCGAACAGGAGACGCATAGTGGTTACGCATACTGATGATTGACACCTATAGCTAGCAAGTTTCATCGACACGAAGACCGGAACAGAGCAAATGTAAGGGGGAGGAGGAGATGTCATTTGTTCTCACCAACGAACGTAGGGGTGGATCTCGTCGAACACTAGACCCTCGCAATGACGAAATAACCGCATATTTAAATCGAAAGATGAGTAACATAGCAAGTATTCGACACCGACGGCCACATGTACCTTGCACTGACGATACTTGCTATTTACGATACCATCGACACCGAGGAACCCTCTAACCCGCTCGTCCCCGGGTAAACTAAATAGCAACTACCATGGGTGCAAGGTAGATGAGGCCGTCGGCGTTGAACACTACATCCACATCCCACAAGTGAAGCCGGCGCCCGGCGTCCCGCAACAATAGTTCTGGTGGCCGATGACGGTCGAACACCTTGGCGAATTTATCTAGAAGCCTCTGCGATGAGGATTAAAGCCAAGTTTTGAAATTTTCAAACAACCAAACCGACTTGAGTTAGTTTGGATGTTTCAAGTTTCAACACTTAGCTTTTAATCGTCATCTCTGAGGCTGCCAGACAAATTTGCAATGGTGTTCGACCGCCATCGACGCCGAGAACTGTTACTGCTGGACGCAGGACCCCTGTGTCACTTGTGGGACATGGATGTAGTATTCGACACCGACGACCACATGTACCTCACACTAATGATACTTACTATTTAGGGTACCATCGATACCGAGGAACCCCCTAATTAATCCTAAATAGTAAGTATCATCGGTGCGAGATACATATGACGCTCAACGTTGAACACTAGATCCACATCCCACAAGTGAAGCCAGCGCCCGGCGCTTTGGGACGTCGGACGTCGGCGTCACTTGTGGGACGTGGATGTAGTGTTCGACACTGACGGCCACATGTATCTCGCACCAACGATACTTGCTATTTAGGGTCTTCTTCTTCTTCTTCTTCCTCCCTCCTCCTCCTACTTCTACTCCTCTTCTTCTTCTAAACTAAAACTAAAACTAATCTAAAAATAAACTAAACTAAATTAAACTAAAACTAAAACTAAAACTAAACTGAAAATAAAACTAAAACTAAAACTAAAACTAAAACTAAAATAGAAACTAAACTAAAAGAAACTAAAAAAAGTAAACTAAAAAAGGGAGGAAGAACAAGCCTGCAGGGGATCGCCAGTGGAGGGCGAGGTCGGCCGGTGGGGCGGGGCGGCGCAGGGGCCGCGAGAAGGAGGGTGGCAGTGGGGCGGGGCGGCGCAGGGCTGCGGGGAGGGGTCCGGCACCGAGGCGGCCCAACGCTGGCCTCTCCGGTGATGGGG
>NC_041393.1:705092729-705108434 GCF_002162155.2 Triticum dicoccoides
GGAGAGAGGCGGGCGCGTGGTGGAGGGAAGACAGAGAAAGAGAGAGAGGGAGACGGCACGACCCGTTAAGTGGGCCTTCTTTGTCGTCTGCTAGCAGACGGCAAAGAGGGCGGCCATTTGGGGCTGGCCTAACCTAGCCACGCCATGCCCTATGGGGCCCACCTGGCCCTTTGCCGTCTGCCTTCCAGTTCTTTGTCGTCAGATGGCTGACGGCAAAGAATTAGTTGACGACAAATACCCATTTTGCCATCAGCCCTTTCTTTAACGTCCGCTTTGTGGAAGCGGACGGCAAAGAGCCTCTTTGCCGTCGGCTGGCAGAAGGCAAAGAGGTGGCAGACGGCAAATTGCCAGATTCCAGTAGTGTTAGTGTGCTATGAAACGTCACAATGTAACTGGGTGACAATAAAGATGCTCTACAGGTGTCTCCAATGGTGTCTGTTGAGTTGACATAGATCGAGATTAGGATTTGTCACTCCGATTGTCGGAGAGGTATCTCTGGGCCCTCTCGGTAATGCACATCACTATAAGCCTTGCAAGCAATGTGACTAATGAGTTAGTTACGGGATGATGCATTATGGAACGAGTAAAGAGACTTGCCGGTAACGAGATTGAACTAGGTATGATGATACCGACGATCGAATCTCAGGCAAGTAACATACCGATGTCAAAGGGAACAACGTATGTTGTTATGCGGTTTGACCGGTAAAGATCTTCGTAGAATATGTAGGAGCCAATATGAGCATCCAGGTTCCGCTATTGGTTATTGACCGGAGATGTGTCTCAGTCATGTCTACATAGTTCTCAAACCCGTAGGGTCTGCACGCTTAACGTTTGATGATGATTTGTATTATGAGTTTATGTGTTTTGATGACCGAAGGTTGTTCGGAGTCCCGGATGAGATCACGGACATGACGAGGAGTCTCTAAACGGTCGAGACATTAAGATTGATATATTGGAAGGTTATATTCGGACACCAAAATAGTTCCGAAGTGTATCGGATATTTTCCGGAGTACCGGGGGGTTATTGGGCCTCATGGGCCTAGTGGTGGAAGAGAGGAGGCAGGCCAAGGAGTGGTGCCCCCCCCCCCAAGCCCAAACCGAATTGGACTAGGGGTTGGGGGGCCTTCCCTTTCTCTCCTCCCCCCTCTTTCCCCCTTCTCCTTGTATGAATAGGAAAGGGGGCCCGAATCCTACTTGGAGTAGGACTCCCCCCCTTGGGCGCGCCTCCCCTTGGTCGGCCCTCTCCTCCTCCCTCCCTTTATATACGTGGGAGGGGGCACCCCAAAGACACATCAAAGTTTCTCTTTAGCCGTGTGCGGTGCCCCCCTCCACGGTTACACACCTCGGTCATATTGTTGTAGTGCTTAGGCGAAGCCCTGCGCCAGTAACTTCATCATCACCGTCGCCACACTATCGCACTGACGAAACTCTTCCTCGGCCTCAACTGGATCAAGAGTACGAGGGAAGTCATCGAGCTGAACGTGTGCTGAACACGGAGGTGCCGTACGTTCAGTGCTAGGATCGGTCGGATCGTGAAGACGTACGATTACATCAACCGCGTTGATATAATGCTTCCGCTTTCGGTCTACGAGGGTACGTGGACACACTCTCCCCACTCGTTGCTATGCTTCTCCTAGATAGATCTTGCGTGATCGTAGGCAATTTTTTTTGAAATACTACGTTCCCCAACACGGCACCGACGGTGTGGTAGGTGTGCACATGGCTACGTGGGGCGGAGCGTGCTCGGGGATCTGTGGCGGCGACTTTGAGGCGGCCAGATCTGAACCGCGGGTGGTGGGTTGTGATCGGGTGGCTACATCATGGCTGTGGAGGCTGCTCCTCGCGACGACAGCATGTTCCCCTGCCTGGCGTGGCCTTTTGATGACGCGGCGGTGGATGCTGTGGCGGTGGAGCTGGTGGTTGACCTTCTCGTCATAATGATGGGAGGTCAAGCGCGGCTGACCTCGAGGCGACACGCGATGGGTTCGTGACCTAGTGCCTGGATCTGGCGATCGTGACGGCGGTTGTTGTTGTATGGGCCGATAGCGGCTGGCACGGCGGTCGGTGCTTCCTGTAGCACCCGGAATCGAGGCGGCGACCCCTCTTCTTCGACGATGGCGGACTCCATGGTCGTGCGGGAGATATGGAGTCTGGACCTCGAGGTGATGACGACATTTCTGAGGCTGATGGCAATATGGGACGCCACATGAGCTGTGTGATACCATGCATTCTAAATGTAACCATGCAATTGAGTAATTTAATTACTCTTCTCCTAAAAAAATCCTCTTCATATGAACAACCTGAATAGTACCCAAACATGAGAGAGTGGAAAAAACATACCTAACTGATGTCCCTTTAGGGTGTGTTTGGTTCAAGAACGAAGTGGAATGGAATGTCACGGTTCCATTCCACTAGAATGGGTCGGTTCTATCCTTGTGTTCGGTAGTGGCAATTCGGAGGAATGGAATGGTTACATTTTGGCATTTGGTTTGTGAGATGGAATGAAATGGGTTCATTCATCTCACTATGAATCGGATTGGTTTCAGTCAAAGGCAGATAAAAATTGAACTATACTATTTCAGGACAGCGATGCGGGCATCAACGATTCATGTACCCTAGGCTTGAACATGCTCTGTCAAAAACAAATCACAGAGAAACAGAAAAGAAAAGAATCAGAGTTAAACACAAGATCAACAGTAACTACCCAAATACCAAAGTCTCCATCTGTCTGATTGCTACAAGCAAAAATGCAGCTTGCTAGTCCGATCTTGACCGCAGCCTTGCTCCTCCAATCCACAAGATCAACAGTGACGTCCTTCCTATCACCACGACACACACAACTTGGATCGCCTACTCCATCACGGCCAGCGCTTGGAGCATCTGGTCCATCAAGAGCGGTAGCGCGGCGTTTCCCAGTGTACCGCGCGAGCGCGGCGGCAGCGTGACCTCCCCGGCCTCCTTCGCCGATGGATCTCGAGGGTCACGCCATGGAGCAGAGTGCTCGCCTCCTTCCGCCAGATCCTAGGTCGAGGTGGGGGGCGAGGGGCGGGAGACACCGCGAGGCTGCACTTTCGGCCGCCGCCATGGCCATCGAGGGAGAGAGAGGAGGGCGCTGGGTGGGTGAGTCTGGGAGAAGGGAGAGGGAGACGCGAGTGAGGCGTTCCGCGTGGTCCGGCCGATTCGGAGGAGCGTCCAGGTTCGGCATAAACAAGGAATATTCCGTTCCTTGGAATCGGTGGGTTTTTTTTAGGGTGAATCGGTGGGTTTTGATTCCTTCGACAATCTAAGGGCCTCTTTGATTCGTAGGATTTTGAAAACATAGGAATAGGAAAAGTGTAGGGTTGGAGTGGCATGCCCATTTGAATCCTATAGAATTAGCAATGATTGTTTGATGCCACGGGAAAAATAAAGGAATTGTAAAAAAAGATTTGAGTGGATGTTAAATTTTCTATGAAATGTAGTACAGAAGATTTCATAGGAAAAATTTCTATGGGATCCAATCCTATGAATCAAAGGACCAACATAGGAAAAAATCCTAAGGATTTCAATCCTCAAGAAATCCTATAAAATTCCTTTGAATCAAAAAAGCCCTAAACACGGGAACGGGCATTGGGATGGAACCGACCCATGCCATTTCACTTCGTGATAGAAAGTAAACACACCCTAAATCCTCCGGACATCAGCAAACACATCAAACCCAACCCATATGGCCCATCCCAAACCATCTTTCTTTTTATTTATTTTTCATATCAGTCCCAACCAATTATATGCATGTGTGCGTGGATAATCTGCGAGGACACAAGAGTGTGCACAGTAAATACGCGTTTGAAACGAGCACTTCCGAATTCACAGACTCGTACTACCTCCGTCTAGGTGAATAAGTCACTCGCGTAGTTTTAGGTCATCGATTTGAGAAATTAAATATGTGTTATATGTCATGAAAAGTATATCACTAGATTTTTACAAGGATGTAGTTTATATATATATATATATATATATATATATATATATATATATATTGTCACATATGATACATATTTAGATAGTTGAATCGTCAACCTAGAACTACGCGAATGACTTATTCACCGACACGGAGGTAGTACTATAAAGTGTCGAATTAGGAACATGGAGGTTTTTCTCTCGGGTGAACTGTGAATCCAAAATAATGGTATAATATATTTTTCCTGATTTCTTTACAAGACACATTTCTGAATGTTCTACTGCTATGCGAAATTTCGTGAAGAAAATAACATTTGTAGTGCCCATAACAGAAAACAAAAAATGGGCGCTGGCACCCTAAAAAAAGTCACTTTTGAAGCATTTTGGGCTCAGAGACTTGTTGATTTGCTTTAAAAAAAATCAAAGCGTCACCAATGTGATTTCTTCACGGTATATAAAACACTAAAAAAATTGTGATGAAAGAAAGAAGACCTTTGGCTAGGGTTTCTTCTGCCTCCTGCCGGTGCCGCCGTCGGTCTACCTCGTCTTCTTTGGCCTTAGGCCATTGAGGCGCGGTGGATCCCGGTCCTTGCTGGTGGAAGGGTTCCATTTTTCCAGACTTTTTTGAGTTTGTTAGGGGTTGTGTCCTGCCCAGAGAGACGAGGCGGCGACGGCTCTCCAAAGATGAAATAAGGTTCTCCCAGCTTAGTCCCCGTCCCGGTGGTTGTTTCTAGCATCATCGGAGGGCGTGTGGAGATTTGTTTCCGGCGGATCTCTCATGATTCGGTCTGCGTTTGTCTTCGGTGGATCCAAGAGGATTCTTTCTTCGTTCGTTTGTGTTCATGCGTCTGCAAGTTGAATCCTTCCGGTCTACGCTTCTCTTCATCGGCGACGGTTGCTGCTCTGGTGCGCTGGTTCTATGGGGCCTTAAGCACGACGACTTCCCGACTGTCTACTACAACAAGGTTTGCACGACTCCAACAAGGGGCGCACCTTCGGCTCGCTCTAGTGCTTATAGTCGTCGCTAGGTGGTTTACGGACTTGATGTTTTTTTTACTTCTGGTGTTCTTGATACTAATTCGACAGTCGATGAATAGGTTGAAAGTTTTTCTCGTAAAAATATACTGTATATTTTTGTACAGTAATTTTTTTAATTTACGGTTCACCCAGAAGAATGGCTCTTTGGGTCAAATCTCAAATTAGTCCTTATGTGTCGAGAAAATGCACCTGTGAAGACCCAACACGACACGTGCACCGCCCGGTCAAGTCTAGCCGCCACTCTCGTCTATAACTGGCCAAACGGGCCGGGATAGTTGGGCCGGCCCGGTAGCACGGTCGGCACGGCACGGGCCTGGCACGGCATGGCACGTGCTAAACGGGCCGGGCCCGGCACGCGGCACGCCATAGGCCGTGCCTGGGCCTGAAGGGCGAGCACGCGGGCCGGCACGGCACGGCCCGATTAACTTTTTTATATTTTTTTATGTATCTTAATATGGGCCAACAGGTAAAAATAGGCTAAAAACGCCCAGTGCGCAAAAAAAGAGGTAGATTAGTGGGCCTGGCGTGCCGGTGGGCCGGCCCGATTAGTATACGGGCCGTGCCTGGGCTGCAGGCTGCAGCACACGGGCTGGCATGGCACGGCCCGTATAATAATCGTGCCTAGGCGGGCCGGGCCGTGCCAGGCACGATTAGGATGGGCCGTGCCGTGCCGGACCGGGCGGCCCGTACTCCCGTCTCCCGGGGCTTCTCTTCCTCTCCAGTGATGAGTCTCCTCCATGGCTTTTGGCAAAATTTCGTGTTTTGACCCTTGTACCTGCCGCGGATCTGGAACTGGAGCGAAGATCCATCCCCCATGCGTATCTGGATCCATCTCTTCTCCTCTCCCCTCTCCGAACGGCGGCGATGATGGAGGGAGCCGCCGGCGACGGCCGGCCAGGCTCCCGACAGGCGGACTCGGCGCTCCTCGGGGCCAGCCCCTCCCGGCGCGCCCCGCGCATCGGCTTGGCGACCCCTAGGCGATGCCGCCGGTGCCGGGGGGCGTCCGCGGCGGCGCGGCCTGTGGCGGGTCCCGGTCGAGGGCTTGCTCGTGCTGGCGCCGGATCTCAGCCGCCGTCGATGGAATCTTGGCAGCTTGGCTGCGTGTTGCTTCGGATTCGGTACTGTCACCATCTCTCTCTCTCAGATCCACACCCGCTCTCTCTCTCCCTCCCTCCGTGTCGACGCGCGCACCTGAACCAAATCAGCCGAGCTCTCGTTGCCGCATCGCTGACCCGTCGTCCGGGCGGGCGCAGTTCCCCAGCGCTGCTACGGTGCCGCCAGCCACCGCCATTCCATTGGCTTGGATTCGGTTGTGGCTCGGGCAGGGAACCGTAGGATGATGTCTGATGGGTCGTCCGTGCGGGGGGTTTGGTCGGTCGAGGCCTGGTATAATACATATGCCACCATTGTACATGCCCTGAGCAGCTCCTGAGCAGGATGGATGGATGCATGCATGCTCCCGTCTAGATGCATCCTCTTTTATCCATTTTGATGACAAGTATTTTCGGACGGAGGGAGTACATGATATCATGTTGCTTGGTGTGCAGAAGGCGATGATGATGATGATGTTGACGACTGTGGCTAAAATAAGTTGTCTTGAGCAATCAAGACAGCCTATAGCCAGCAGCCAGCTATACTATTAACCATGCTCTAAATAGAATCGGTGGCCGCGTTGGAGTTGGCCTTAGAGCCCACCCTTACCTCTCTTGCAACCTGTTCAATTCATGGCTGATGTTGGATGGCTGTCCCTCGGATGGTCACTCTGATGAGTGATAACCAGGGCAGTTCTCTTACATCGCGATGGGTAGATTATGCAGCAAGAGATGCGAGTGTTGGGTTTGAAGATGTAATGCAAAACTGAGCCGTCTTTTGCTTACGGTCTTCGTAGCCTCTCTCTCACTCTGTCTTCAAACCCTAAAACCAAATCAGTCGAGTTCTCATTGCCGACTCACTGACCCATCGGATGGGTGGTCGCTGCATCAGTTCCACATCGCTACAGGGCCAGCCACCGCCATTCCACTGCCTTGGATTCGGTTGTGGCGTGGGCTGGGAACCGTACGGTGTTGTCTGATGCGTCGTCTGAGCGGGAGGTTTGGTTGGTCGAGGCCAGGTATGAGCAGTTCCGGAGATGGATGGATGGATGGACGGATGGGTGTATGCATGCCTGCATGTATGTATATCATGGTCATGTTGCTTGTGGTTCAGTGTCCTTTTGGGAAAAAAAATGAGGGGCGATGATGATGCGTGTGGCTGAAATAATTATGTCTTGAGCAATCAAGACAGCCGTGACGTATGTGTACTAAATAGGGCCAGAATGGGTGCGCCCACGTTGGAGATGCCCTTAAGAGCCCACCCTTACCTCTCTTGCAGCCTGGTCACTTCATCGCTAATGTTGGATGTTCTGCGCCTCGGACGGTCATTCTGATGAGTGATAACCAGGTCAGTTCTCTTACATCACGATGGGTAGATCATGCAGCAAGACTTGTGAGTGTTGGGCTTCAAGATGACACGCATACTGAGCCCTCTTTGCTATGCTACAAATACTGTTATATTTGTGAACGGAGGGAGTATCTATCTATCTATCTATCTATCCATATCAGGGGAGATGATGGTCAAACATGTCTGACATGAACTTGTCTTAGATTATTCGAGGAGCTGTGGGTATCAAAAATCCGATCTCCTCTCTTTTGGGACCTTTTCATTCTCACCGAATATTGACGGCTCTGTCTTGGATGGTCATTCTGTTGAGTAATAACCAGCAGAGCTTGACTTCAATGGTGGGGTTTGATCTGGTCAAGGAAGATGGTGGAGCTAGTATGATCTATCAAAGGCGAATCTGAGCCCTCCTACATCTGATTCATAAAAAAGTTAGAACATCTTATATTTGTGAACAGAGGGAGTATCTATCTATGAAGGGCGATGATGATCAAACATGGCTGACATAAACCTGTCTTCGATTATTTGAGGAGCTGTGGGTATCAAAACCCGATCTCCCCTCTTTTCGGACCTTTTCATTCTCACTGAATATTGGCGGCTCTGTCTTGGATGGTCATTCTGTTGAGTGATAACCAGCAAAGCTTGACTTCAATGGTGGGGGATGATCTGGTGAAAGAAGATGGTGGGGCTAGTATGATCTATCAAAGGCGAATCTGAGCCCTCTCAATGCACAACTAATACTGTGCGCTCCCACATCCAATTTATAAAAAAGTTATTATGTTTAAAGTGATAAATTATCGTGGTGTTTGGTTTGCCTTCTCCTGATTTTGTGGTCCATGGAGGGACCAGTTTTGTGCATTCAGGCTTTGCTCAAGCTCGTCACATTGTGGTGGTCCTAGTATTGGTAGTGGTTGAATGTGTTTACTTCCTTCTTTTCATGGGGTTAAATGTGTGAAACATGATCAGCAAATGTTTTGCCCTCTTTTCCTGTCTGCGCATGTCCTCCTTTATGTCCCTATTAAATTTCTAGTGGTTCTTATGGCAGTGATGGAAATTCAAGTCTGCAAGTTTTCAACATCTTTTCTACTGTCTTGGGCATAGCACAGCAACTGCAAACTGGCCTCTAAGAATACAATTTGGCCGGTTTGCTTTTTTGCTGATGACCATTCTAATGCTTATAGATGCCAATACGTGGAAAACCACAAAAATCTTGTGTTGCGAAAATACCATGACTATCTTTACCTTTTTGAGAATTTTTCTTTCTTGCCGGCTTGTATCCATGTATACATAAAAGATATGATGATAGTTTTTTTTCTAGTTCTTTCGGTATGCAAAGGACTGCTTTGCAAGGTTACATTTCGTTCTTTTTTCCTACCCATTTTACCCATTTTGTTGGTTTTGCTGTATGTCAACCAGTTCTGTTGTTTTAGGAACAGTACTCACATTTTCCTTCTGTTCTCCCTTTTTCTTGAATGCTATGATAGTTCTGCTTTCCCTTGGAAAGTTTCGAAACTATTGGTGCGGGGTCAGTTTTCTTCTTTCAATTGCTATTTGACTTTTGATAATTTCATTCTTCTACTGTACTGTATCCACTTATCAGTTACTAGTATTTTCGGATAATTTTACTTCTTTACTGATTTCGACTTAAAGGTCATAAAGGGCAAGTTCAGATGCCAACATTACTGTTTCCTTCCTGTCATGTCCATGAATGGCTGTGTTGATATAGCTTCCCTGTGAGAGCTTCTGTCTAACACCTGAACTGATTCAGTTGGTGCTAAACTAGGAGGGCTTGTGTGACAGCAAGTAACCAGTTTAGCGGCTAACTATAATTCTTAAATGTTGGAATTACGAACACTTAACAGTGGAGGGAGGGAGGGAGGGAAGGAGGGAGAGAGAGAGATTCCATGGTCCTTCTACCAGAAGTTCAGTTATGGTGTTGAGCTGGGGGTATATCTGAGCCATTTACTTGTACATGTCCCAACTTTTGTGCCCACCAGATCATGATTTGCTATTGGCTTCTCTCTGTTATTCTGTTTGTGGAATTTGTGCTAGGTTCTGTTGATGGCGATGATGAGTAAGGCTCATTAGAGGTGTACTGAGTTCAGATACTATCGCTTGTTTTTACGGGTATGGTTTTGGGTTAGGGTTTTTTGTGACTAGGTGGAAGTGTGCAAATCGGGACGGCTTGCTTTCTGTGAGCAACCATTTCAATGCTCAAATGTCACACAGGGGTGTAAGGGCATCTCCAACGCGGATCACCAAGGATACACTATACAGAGTGGGTTGACCATATGATAGACAAGCCAACTCTGAGCCTCCCATTTTTATTGATAAATATGACCTCTCTTTCTACAATTTGTGGTTATTTGCTTATGTATATTTTGGAATATTCTCAATCTATTAATGAACTATAGCAGTATTGGGATCTCACTGTAGTATATATATGTTATCATCTGTGGAACTTACAAGATATGCTCATAGCAAACTGGATTTTGTGCTATTTTACACTTACATACTCGGAATGCTTTTACTTGCTGATGCATCAAGAGGTTCTACTTTATTTGAGGGCCTTGGGAAGCGGCAGAGGGCTTCACATCTTTTGTTCAAAATATGCTATTATTTGCAACTGTACGTCCTTTGTTACTTGCATGTTCTGTTTCTATGCTCAGCGTTCCCGTTTAGTCCTTCCTGTACTTTATTTCGCGCATGGTTTTCTTCCCTTCCGTACCTTTTTATATTGTATAAATTGTGCTACGTTGCTCTTTTTCATTCATGCATCTGCTGCACTATGGCACCTCAAGCGTCAACCAAAAGATATTACATTTGGTCTTCGATGTCATTATATATTTCTAGGTTTGCCTCTTGTGTGTTTCCCTTTTTCTGTGCACCATTGATATTTCCAGTAATACTCCCTCCGTCCGAAAATACTTGTCATCAAAATGAATAAAAGGAGATGTATCTAGACGTATTCTAGTTCTAGATACATCCCTTTTTATCCATTTCGATGACAAGTATTGTCGGACGGAGAGAGTATGTGATCTGAACTTCAGTGTACTGTGCATCTTGATCTCCTATGTAGTTAATTCCTTAGCTATCAGTGGGTAACTTTTGACCTACTGCTTCCTTTAATGATATACCCCCTCCATCCCATAATGTAAGATGTTTTTTGACACTACACTAGTGTCAAAACGCCTTACATTATGGGACGGAGGGAGTAATTTTTATGAAACGTATAGGAATAAACTTGCTCACCTAGAAACCTCGATATTAGATTATCACGAGCTACAAACGTATGAACTACCACCATGAAATACTTCAAAGTCTAATGAGTTCTGATGATGCTCTGTCATGTATTCTGGTGTGGTAATAATAAGTATGCCTTGGAGCAGCGATAGAGCTTTTTTATGTGGCCGCCCTTCTCTGTAGTGATGCCTGTTCAAGTCATATATGCAAGTGTTGGTGGTGCTGTAATTCATTTGGTCAATCTGGTAACATGCATGTCACATTAGGATGCAACGAGTGTGAGCGCATATGAGCATTAAGATGGCGAGAATACTAGTAGGAATTGCCATGTCAGTGGCTTGGCTTTATGCATGAGCCCTCGGTGCAACTGTACTACCACACGATCTGTACTTACAATATTATGTTTTTGACAGCTACGTGCCTACATGTTTACTACCAGAATTTAGTGGCCTGTTGATGCTGTTCGTAAATTATGTTGTTTGAGATTAAAAAGTACTACTACCTCTGTTCCTAAATGTAAGACGTTTTGGCAGTTTAATTAATGTCTTACATTTAGGACCATGGGGTGTATTTCGTTTTGCGAGAACTACAGCTGTTGCTGGATTTGCCCATGTTTGATATTCTTGACTATTAATTTTCTCCCCATATACATGTTCAGTGTTGCTATGTATGCACATATATAATGCCCAGTAAATATCAGAATACGAAAGTGTTGCTGTACATACACATAGATAATGCCCAGTAAATATCAGTGTAACAATTTGTACGGAAGATTTTTATTATTCATTACCTTGAGGCGTAATGTTGGTAATCCCAATTTTGAGTTTCCTCTGTGTCAATCGGAATTGTGATGTCGTCAGCTGATCACACCGTAGCTCCTTTGTGGAGTGGTTCTGCATGAAGAACGGACACAAATGAGGGCTGACTCATTGCTTGTTGGTGTAATCTTTGTCTAGGCTCGTTTGTTCAAGATGAAATTGTTGGCTTACTGATGCCGATGAGAGTGAGCGAGATAAGTCAGAAAATACAAAAAGTGAAAGAGTTGAGAACACATCACATATCGTGCTTCACGTTCGGTCCTTGTGAGACGTGTGAATCTTCTTCAACCAAAGCAATGGCCCCTAAAATTCTCAGTTAAGCCAGTACGATGCCCGCTGATCGTGGAGCCTAGGACCAATAACTTTGAAGCGGCCTTTGTCCTGATCAATGGTGGAAGTGGCCTGCGTGTGTAAGGTTTTAGGCTTAATACTTCCTCTGTTTCGTAATGTAGTGCTCACAAATTATTTTAGGAGTCAAACTTTACAATGTTTGACCAAGTTTACGGGTGAAATTATCTATATCTACAATATCACATATATAGAATATGCAAATGTCTATCTCATGACACAAAGTATTAATCCCTCCGTCTAAAATTACTTATCGCATAAATGGGTAAAAATGGATGTATCTAGAAGTAAAATACATCTATATACATTCATTTCTCCGACATTGGTCAAAATTGGTAAAGTTTGACTGTTCAAATAATCTATATGCACTCATATTATGGAATGGAGGGAGTACAAGGTTCGACATTGATTAGTTAAGCAAACCATAATTAGTTAAGCTAGTTAGTTTAAACCTCCCACTGTAGTACATCAATCAACATATGACCGTGAAACAAGACCAAAGCATTTGGGATATGATTTGAAACTATTAACCACATTTAGAAACAAACGTGTTGGCATACGTTGCCATGTGACGTGAAATATATGCTAGTAATACTAATTATATATCTGCTTTGTGTTTTTTGCGGGAAATTACTCGTATTACTCACGTAGCCGAGCTAGCAGCAGAATTACAGAGTTTGACGACCTCATCAGGTCCAGATCCAAGCCACACCATGGTACGAGCGACTAATCAGAGAATTTTGGTGGGGGAGAAGAAGGGCATAGGGAAGTTCATTGGATGGCTTGGGAGAATATGGTAAAACCCAAAAGAGCAGGGGGAATAGGCTTTCATGATATGCACATATTTAACCAAGCCCTCCTCGCAAGACAAGGGTGGCGACTCCTCCAAAGACTGGATAGCCTTTGTGCGAGAGTCCTAAAGTCGAAATACTACCCTAAGGGAAAGCTGTTGGATACTGTGTTTGCCTCTGATGCTTCACAAGCATGGAGGGGCATCGAACATGGGCTCAAACTTCTGGAAAAAAGGCTTGATATGGAGAGTGGGAAATGTAAAACACATCCAGATCCAAATGGATTAGTGGGTTCCTAGGAAAAAAGGCCATAAGGTGACCGAATTCAAGAGGAGATCTAGACTGAGGTAGGTAAATCAGCTCATGGTTCGGGAAAGAAAGGAATGGAATGAGGCATTGGTACACCAACTGTTCCATAGTTTTGGTGCAGAGGAAATCTGTAAGATTAAAATCCCTAGGAAGGATGTGGAGGATTGTGTGGCTTGGCATAGCTAGCGAGAGATCAGGCGTATTCTCTGCCCATAGCGCGTATAAGTTGGGCGCTCAACTGAAACACCAAGTTAGTGTAAAAGCGTCGAGCTCTGGATGCGATGCTAACAACAAGTGTATATAGGATAACATATGGAAAGCAAAAGTGCCTGAGAAAATTCGTATTTTTGCATGGCGGGTAGCCACTGAGACCTTACCTGCAAAAGAAAATAAATAGAAGAGAACATTGGAGGTAGACAACACTTGTGACATCTGCGGCACTGAGAAAGAGGATGAAGTTCATGCGGTGATCAATTGTACCAAAGCCAAGGTGCTTCGAAATGAGATGAGGGCACACTGGGTGCTACGAGCAGAGGATCACTTTCAATACATAGGCATTATTGGCTTCAAAATCTGCCCGGTTCTTGTACTATCGAAGAGCCCGCCAAGATCCTCCTGCTACTATGGCGTGCGTGGTGGCTTCGGGATGACTACATCCATGCTAAAGGCAGGCGTTGGTTGGCCAGTCAGTCCAATTCTTAATGAAATATGCTGAAGAAATTAGAACATGCGAGCCTCATAGCGCGGAGTATGAGGACACGGTCCAGGAGGCCGGCCAGAATGACTATATGGCTGTGTGAGCAGATATTAAGAAAGGGAAACAAACAATTGAGTTGAAGCATAGCAGTGTCATTGTTGATCGAGGAAAAGATAATTGACATGCAGACCTGTCATTGATTGCCAAGCAACCGCACGGGCATCTGCAAGCAACAGGAGGTCAGTGGGAGTCACCGGTAGAAGGCGTTTGGAAGTTAAACACTGATGCATCATTCATTCAGGATACAGCGGAAACTACAGCGGGTTTCATCGTCAGGAACTGGACTGGTCAAGTTGTTGTCTCAAGTGGACAACGCTTGCCGGCGTGCAGAGACCCAGAAGAAGCCGAGCTTGCCGCTGTGTTGCATGTCCTCTCAGTGTTAGTCAATCTCTAGAGAGGGCCACTTGTGTGGAGATGGACTGCTCGTCCATCCCCTCTGCCCTGAATTGCAAATCAAATAATCAGTCTGCACTCTTCCCCTTAGTTACAGATACCTGGGATCAGGTGAAAGTGTTCCAGAAGATCACTGCCAAGGCTGTGAGACGAACTAGTAACAAAATAGCCCATGAGATCGCCGCTTTTGCTAGAAGAAATGGAGATTTCAAGACGTTCGTAGATGTTCCTGTACACCTAAGAGACTCCCTCAAGGAGGATTGTAACATCTCTCCTGTGGTAACTTAATTACAGGTTGAGCCTGTCCCTCGAAAAAGAACTGAAAGTGCAAGTGGCACTTATACTATATTTTGGTGTGATGACAATGTGGTTAGTTGAACTAATATCGGTTACTAAAGTTTATCTCAGGATATTGGTTCCAAGTGCTCCTGATGGAGATGTGCGACCCCCCAATTCAAAAAGGTCAAAGGCGTGGTTTTCCGGCAAATCGAAGGTTTAGTTGTTTGTTTACTTCGAGTCGTAGGAAAGACCACACTATTAAGAGGGGTTTGTGTGGATGAAAGTTGTGTGGGAATGCCATTGCCCAACCATATACACTTAGCCTACCCACTCCTACCACCTAAAGTCCTACTGTGTGTGCTTGTGGTACTTAGAAAGTTTGTGACAGCAAGTTACTGGGTACCCCGTGCGCACGGGGTACTGCGTAACTCTCTGAGTACCCCATGCGCACGGGGTCTTTTGACCCCCATGCGTACGGGGTTCTGCGTAACTCTCTGAGTACCCCGTGCGCACGGGGTCTTTTGACCCCTGTGCGCACGGGGTGGTGTGAAACTCTCTGAGTACGCCGTGTGCATGGGGCTGACTTAGCCCGTGCGCACGGGGTCCAACGGGCAGATTTCCCCACCCGGCCAAGAACACTATATAAAGCCTCTTCTTCCACCTCCAACCCCTAACCCTAATGTCTTGTTGAGCTTCACCATTGCTACACCTCATTTTTCTCAATACTCTCAATCCCTCCACCCAAACTTGTTGAAATTTTGGGGATTGGGAGAGCAAGACCCGATCTACATCTTCACCAAACCAAATCGCGTTCCCCGCAACATTTCTTCCCCATTGACTTGTTTCTCTTGGAGCTTGGGCTCCTAGGCAGTTAGAGGTTCATCCGGAAGCTTCATTGCTTGTGGTGTGCTCCGGAGAAGTTTGTAAAGGTGTGGTGGTCGCCTTCAAGACTAACCCCGAGTGATTCGAGGCTCATCCGTTGGGAGTGACTCGAAGGAGATTACGGTGAGCCTTCGGTGGTGTTCCACAAGCTTTGCCTCCGGCACCACTCCAAACGGAGAGTAGCTCTTCCCCAAGGAAGAGTGAACTTCGGGTTTAAATCCGCGTCCTCGTCTCTCTTGTGGTTAATCCTTTCCCGCACCTTACCTTGCCTTCTCTACTTATTGGCTTGCTACTTAGCTTGTTGCCTAGCTTTCTATCTTGGAGCTTGCTTGTCATATAGGTTGCATTCACCTAGTTACATTTCAAGTGGACCCTTTTTATCCGCTAAGCCTTAAAATTGACCAAGCAGATTAAAATTTGTAGTCTCCTATTCACTCCCCCCCCCCCTCTAGTCGACCGTATCGATCCTTTC
>NC_041393.1:705108871-705129483 GCF_002162155.2 Triticum dicoccoides
CAAAGCCTCGTGCTCTAATATAAGGTTTTACAACCTTAGAGGATATGGTTGATCTAGGGAATGAGGGAGGTGGCGCACCCGTTGTGTGGGATGGTCAAAACCTACCCCCCCTCCCCCCGGCCGCGCCCGAGGCACTTGGTGCCCCGGTCGTTGCTCCCGCCGCTCCTACTAACCCGGGTGCCCCCTTGACCGCGGCCGATATTCTTTCAATGTTTGCGGACCTCAAAGACTCTATGTTGAAAGAAGTTCAGTCCTCGGTCAAGGAGGAAATTGATGCTCGCTTGAAGCCATCAACATCTGCATCAAACTCATTTGATCCAAATGCCATTCATGATGCGGATGGCTCGAGAGAACCTCTTGCATCTCCGGCTCGTACTCAAGTTCCCAAGTACAATGTCGTGGTACCCTTTTACTCACCTCAACCTTTGCAACATCCTCGCATTAATCATGTGGGGCCTCCACCCCCCTTGAAAGCTGATGCATTTGCTAAGTGGAAGCTATATATGGAGTCTTACATGTGCAGTGCTTCAACTCAACTGTGGTGGATTGTGGTCAATGGATTCAATCCCAAGGACCCAATGCATCTCACTCCAAGGGAAGTGGTTGATGACCAACTCAATGCAACCGCACACAACATGTTGCGCATCGCTGTGACCAAAGACTATAGTGACTCCATTGCTCTTCTTAAAACCGCAAAGGAAATTTGGGATTGTCTTGAGAAAGCTCTCAAAGGAGATGAAGCAATTCGAAGATCTCGATTGGCTTTGCTCAAGCAAGAAGTCAATCTCTTTGTGAGGAATGAGGGTGAGTCCGCGGAAGAGGTTTACCAAAGGTTGAAGTCCCTTGTGCTCAACTTGAGAACCTTTGGGTGCACTTGGGCAAATGATGACTTCATCAAGGACAAGTTCATAGATGCTATGGTTCTCACGGAACATACCATGGTCATGATGATACATCAACGTCCCGATTATCACAAGTTGACCGCGGCTCAAGTTGTTTCCACTTTCTCAACTCATGTTCTTTTGGAAACCAAGTCCAAGAATACCTTTGCTATAGCTCAAGCAACCAAGAACTCCAACCTTGCTTTGAAGGCCAAGAAAGTGATAAGCCAGCCCTCAAGGGATGAGGAAGTGGGTGAAGAGATAGGTGCGGAAGATATTGACACCTCGTGCCCGGCAAATGATTTTGCGGAAGACTTGGCCCTCTTAGTCAAGAAGTACTCCGGGACCATGGCAAACAAAGGGAAGAATCTTCAAGGAAGATCTTTTGGACGAAGGAAATGCTACATTGTGATAGCCCAAGACACTTTGTACATGATTGTCCGTATGAGAGACGTGAAGACAAGTCCAAGAAGCTTGTGCTCAAGAAGAAGAAGTTCACCAAGTTTGCAAAGAGGAAGGATGACAAGGCTCTTGTTCATGAAGAATACATGTCCGGAGATGAAGATGATGGTGATGATGATCAAGTGGGCACGACCGCCATTGCCATACATGCCACTACCTCCTCCTCAACCGTCGGCCTCTTCGATTCTCCAAACGAGGACAAGCCTTTCACTCATCGGTGCCTCATGGCCAAAGAGGTAAAAACAAAGTCCAAATCTAAGAAACCCAACATCTACACTCCCAATGTCTCATGTGAGAGAGTGGAGGATGAGTGTGATGAGGGCATGGATAATGATGAGGAATCCTTAATGGCTTTCATGAGAACTCTTCATGGTGAAGCTCGTGCTCGTTTTGGCGATCTCCTTAAGTCACTTGCCGAACGCGATGACGTTATTGAGAATGTTGAAACCTCCTTATAGAGGAAAAAAAGAGAGTTGATCTCCTCGAGCACGAACTTAACGAATAGAGTGTCATGAGAGCATCACTTGAGGAAGCCTTGTTGGCTCATCAAATTGACTTTGTTAAAACCAATGATGCTTTGCAACTTGCTCTTAAGAACAAAGATGCTCTTAACATTAGAGTTGAAAAGCTTCTAGTTGATCACACGAGACTTCGTGAGGAACATGAGCTCCTTGTGACTAGTTCCAAGGTTGTCAAAAGTGACCTCATTGCCCTCACCGAGTCTTATGCTCAACTAAAAGCTACGACCATTAAGGCTCTCACTTCTGTACCTCATATAGATTTAAATGATGATGCTTGTATGGCTAACTTTGTTCATGATTGCATCTCCCTCCAAGAGGAGAATAAGAAGTTGAAGTCCCAAAATGAGAAAGGGCTTGTATCATGCATCCAAGGGGAGAAAAACCTAAACTACCTCTTGAGCAACCAAAAGGAGTGTGTTGCCAAGGAGGGAGTTGGGTTTGATCCATCATCTAAGAAAGGTAAGAAAAATAAGAAGAACAACAAAAAGAAGATCGGTCCAACTCCTTCCCTTCCCCAAAAGGTAGTGTTTGTGCAAGAAGGGCACAAGGAGAAGGAGAAGGAAAAGGAGGGTGTTGGGAGTGGCAATGTCATTAGGGACAAGGCCATTCCCAAGAATTTTCCCGGCAAGAACAATCCATCTTATGTCCTCATGAGAGGAGATGATGGCTATACCTTTTCAAAATTTGTTGGCACTAACTATGATGACTATGCTTGGACTATTTGGGTCCCCAAGACCCTTGTTGCTAACTCGCCAGGACTCATTGCAAAATGGGTACCTATAACCAAAGCTTGATTCTTGTAGGACTATGTCTCCGGTGGAACTCAATGGGTGATCGATAGTGGATGCACCAATCATATGACCGGAGAAAGGGAGATGCTTGTGGAGTTCATTGATTCACTCAAGGCCTCTTCGAACATCTCTTTTGGTGACAATAGCAAGGGCAAGTTATTGGGTTTGGGCAAGGTGGTAATATCTAATGATTCATCTCTTTCAAATATCATGCTTGTCCAATCCCTTCACTACAATTTACTTTCAACTATTCAATTGGCTCGTGCCGGTTATGATTCGCATTTCGGTGAATTCCATGTGACCGTCTTTAAGAGAAGCAATCTCAAAGTGGTCTTTGTTGGGCATGTTGAAGACAACCTTACGTGGTTGATTTCTCAAAAGAGAAAACTCATCTTGCAACATGCCTAATGGCCAAGGCCGGCGTGGGATGGCTATGGCACCGTAGGCTAGCCCACATGGGCATGAAAAATATACAAGCTCTCTTAAAGGGGGAGCAAATCCTTGGACTAACCAATGTGTCTTTTTCCAAAGATCGTCCTTGTAGTGCTTGCATTGCCGGAAAGCTTCATGAAAAAGCTCATAAAATGAAGACTATTATCACCACCTTGAGGCCCCTTGAGCTCATCCATTTGGATCTTTTTGGGCCTCCAACATATGATAGTTTGGGAGGAAGGAGGTATTGCCTTGTCATTGTTGATGACTTCACAAGATATACTTGGGTGTTCTTTCTCAAGACCAAAGATGAAACTCAAGAAACCTTCATCAACTTTGCCAAAGAAGCTCAACTCAACATAATTGTGAGATCAAGGCAATTCGAAGTGACAATGGCACCGAGTTCAAGAATTATACAATGGATGAATTCTTGAGTGAAGAGGGTATAAAGCACCAATATGCCGCACCATACACTCCCCAACAAAATGGTGTTGCGGAGAGGAAGAATCGGATTCTTATTGAGATGGCTAGGACCATGCTTGATGAGTACAAGTCCCCATACAAGCTTTGGGCTGAAGCCATCAACACCGCATGCCATGCTTCAAAGCATCTTTATCTTCACAAGCACAAGAACAAGACCCCTTATGAGCTCCTAATCGGGAGAAAGCCTAACGTCAAATACTTTCGGGTATTCGGCTGTAAGTGTTTCATTTTAAACAAAAAATCCCGGTTAGCTAAATTTGAGTCTAGAACTTATGAGGGCATATTTTTTGGATATGCATCAAACTCTCATGATTACCGAGTTCTCAATAAATCCACCGGGTGCATTGAGGAAACCGTAAATGTGGAGTTTGATGAACATAACGGCTCCTGTCTGGAGCAAATTGTTCCTAGTGTTGTAGGTGATGAGGCTCCTTCACAAGCTATAAGGACGATGGGGATAGGCCACATTATTCCACAAGAAACACCCCAAGTCCAAGTAGAAGAAGAAGGAGTAAGAGCCCCCTCTTGTGGAATCTCCACAAGGGAAGTCATCACCGACACCTCTTGAACAAGATACTACGGGAGATCATGAACCTATCCAAGAACAAGATCAAGCCCCTCATATTCCCGAGCAAGATCAAGAGCAAGCCCCTTCAAATGATGAAGAACCAATTAGTGAGTGTCAAGATCAATCTCAAGTTCGTGATCAAGATCAAGATTAATCCCAACCACAAGTGTCCTCATCTTCGTCACTTCGCAATGAGCAAGAACCTGTGATTGCGAAGAGAAGGGTGTCTCCAAGGCTAAACCAATCTCAAGGGCAAGCTTCTTCATCAAGTCCAAAACCAAGTGAAGAAGAGCTTGACCTCAAAGAGAAAAAAGTGGCCGCCAAGCTAAAGCATCTTCAACATCTCACCGAGAACATCTATGGAAGCATCAAAAGGGGGTAACTACTCATAGACGTTTGGCAAACTTTTGTGAACATTACTCGTTTGTCTCTTGTGTTGAGCCCCTTAAGGTGGAAGATGCACTTGACGATCCGGATTGGATAGATTCCATGCATGAAGAACTCAACAACTTCACCCGCAAAAAAGTGTGGACGCTTGTGGAAAGACCCAAGGAATTTCATAATGTCATTGGAACAAAGTGGATTTTCAAGAACAAACAAGATGAACATGGCCAAGTAATAAGGAACAAGGCAAGGTTAGTGGCACAAGGTTTCACCCAAGTTGAAGGTTTGGACTTTGGTGAAACTTTTGCCCCCGTTGCCCGTCTCAAATCCATTCGCATCTTGCTTGCTTATGCCTCTCATCATGATTTTAAATTATATCAAATGGATGTGAAGAGTGCATTTCTTAATGGTCCTCTTAAGGAGTTAGTGTATGTCAAGAAACCTCCCGGTTTCGAAGACCCCGCTCACCCCTCTCACGTTTATGAACTCCATAAGGCACTCTGTGACTCAAACAAGCACCTTGTGCTTGGTACGATCACCTTACATCATTCCTAAGCGAGAAAGGGTTCCAGATTGGGGTAATAGGTTCCACTCTCTTCACGAATAGAGTAAAAGGAGAGTTGTTTGTCTACCAAATATATGTTGATGATATTATATTTGGGTCCACTAACCATGCTATTAACGTTGAGTTTGAGAATCTTATGACTATGGAATTTGCTATGAGCATGATGGGAGAGTTGAAGTTCTTCCTTGGTTCTCAAATGAAGAAATTGAGAGGAGGAACCTTCATCAACCAATCGCGTTATATTCAAGATATGCTCAAGAGGTTTAAAATGCAAGATGTCAAGCCAATGAAGACACCCATGCCCACAAATGGTCAACTTCATCTTGATCCCAATGGTAAAGGAGTGGATCAGAAGGTATATCACTCTATGATCGGTTCCTTGCTTTACCTTTGTGCATCTAGGCCAGATATTATGTTGAGTGTATGTATGTGTGCAAGATTTCAATCCACTCCTAAGGAGAGCCACTATTCGACAGTGAAAAGAATCCTTCGATATTTGGTTCATACCCCAAACTTGGGCCTTTGGTATCCCAAAGGATCATCATTTGAGTTAATGGGGTACTCGGATTCGGATTGGGCCGGAGACAAGGTTGACTGCAAGTACACTTCCGGGTCATGTCAATTCCTAGGGAGATCGTTGGTAAGTTGGTCCTCAGAGAAGCAAAATTGTATATCTCTCTCTATGACCAAAGCCGAGTACATTGCCGCCGGAAGTTGTTGTGCTCAATTATTATGGATGAGGCAAACTTTGATGGATTATTGTGTCAAATGTGACAAAGTGCCTCTTTGGTGTGACAATGAAAGTGCAATCAAGATCGCCGAGAATCCGATTCAACATAGCAAGACCAAGCATATTGAGATTCGCCATCATTTTAATAGAGATCATGTGGCCAAGGGAAACATTGAGTTACTCCATGTAAACACCGAGAATCAACTAGCCGACATCTTCACCAAGCCACTTGAAGAAGCAAGATTCCGTGAGTTAAGGCATGAGCTAAATATCGTGGATATAAGTAACTTGGGATGAAATCCTTGCTCATACACACATACTCTTGTATTATCTTGCTTAGATGTAGGAACATGTATAGGGGGAGCTAGCTCAACTCATGAGCTAGCTTATCCTAGAAATGCATAAATCAAACAAAATCTTTCACATTAGCCACTTTAGGTGGTACTTGTGCTTCAAAGGTGAGTATTGGTCTTGGGCCCAAGGTTCATATCTTCGCAGTGCCATACCAAATATACTCAAACATGGTGGCTTCGGCCACCGCCCTCTCTGGAGGGTTGTGTCCGTGTTTGTTTCGTGTGTGCGGTGTTTTTTTTTCTCTCTTTTTTTGTTTGGTTGGGTTGTGTTTCTCGTTTCCCTTCTGATACAGTGCTCCTCATATACCCTTCTCTTAGTGATAGGACTTCTCTTGCGGCGTATTCAGAAATATAGACCGAGTGCTTTGCGAAGACGAGGTAAGAGTTTACACTCAGCCGGAACATTCAAAAAGGCCCTCATGTCAAAATTCCTGAATACCCCGTGCCCATAGGCTCTGTACCGCGCGCACGGGACCCCCATGCGCACGGGGCTCTCTTAGCCCGTGCGCACGGGGTCTGCGGTTTCTGGCCCTGAAGAGGCGGGGTGTGGGGCGGGGGGGCTCGGGTTCATTCCCACCCATTCGCCTTGTCCACTCCCCAGGAAGCCTCCAGCACCGCTGCCGTCGCCTCCGCTCGCCGGAGCTCCTCTGGGCTTCGTCGATTTCGTTCTCCAAGGATCTTCATCGGATGGGGTCCTCCTCCGGTTGGTCCTATCCCCTTGTTCTCCCTCCATGGATGCCTATCTAGTTTTATGTTTCTAGGGGTTCTTTGCTTCTTAAATTAGTTTGTTCCTCCTCCTCTCTAGGTAGTTCTCAGGTGCATAGTTTCTCTGGGTTCCCTGCTGCACTCACTCGCAAATCCAGATCTGGAAGTGGCTACCGTTGGGAGACCCCGTGTCCACGAAGTGTTTGACCCCGATGCGCATGGGGCCCCGTGTCCACGGTCGTGTACCGTGCGCACGGGACCCCCGTGCCCACGGGGTCTAAACCCCCATGCGCACGGGGTGTCCAGGGGCTTTTCACCTGCATTTCTACTTATTCCTATGCCATATATCATGCACTTGTACTCATTTGTGTCTCGTGCTTTGTGTTGTTGGGTTCTCGTGTGTGTTTCAGACTCCGCTGACAAGAGGGCCGAGCTTCATCGCAAGCGCCCAAAAGGAGGATCCAAGGAATTCACAGTTGCTCGTCGCCAGCCGTCAGAAGGCATGGGGCAGGGGTCTGGGTCTAGGCAGGGCCGTGTTCGTCGTGCTGCCTCCAAGCGGCCTGTTGTTGAGGCCTCCGATGAGTCTGACGAAGAGTATGACTCGCAAGATGATGCTCACTATGTCAACCCCAATAATGATGATGAGATAGAAGAAGAGGATGATCGTGTTGATGAGGATGAAGAGGAGGAAGAGGAGTCTAGTCCCGAGCAAGCCATTCCGGGCGGGCGTGACCTCCAGAATATGCCTCTTGTCAAGTGGACCAAGCCAGAGCTTTGGGCCGAGAGACAGATCCATCCTTATGCGGCTGCCACTAGTTTGGGTGTGGATCCCCGTTTCAAGAACGAGTTTCGGTAGAGAGTCTATCATGAGCTCCTCATGACCAAGTCAAAGAAGTTTGCTCCTCACAAGCAAGTTAACACTGAGAGTTTGCGCGACAATGATCATCTGTACCTCGGTGTGTACTCAGCTCTTGGAAGATTGGGTCTCATTCCGTTTGTCACATTCAGCCATCCCTACAATGAAGATCTGGTGATGCAATTCTTTGCCACTTTGTTTTTCTCAAATGACTCTGCACGCACCCTCACTTGGATGTCCGAGACGCATCGATGCTCCGCTCCTATGTCTAAGTTCTCTGAGATCATTCCTTATCCATTCTTTGAAGAAGAGGCTGCATCTGATGAGTTTGGCAGAGTTCGGGAAAGTGGGTTGCGCACTAAGGATGAGATTTCCTTCTCATACAAGCAAGAGAAGTCATTTGTCACCAGGTCAATCAAAGATCTTTTGCCTCTCTATGACACCATGCGCCATATCTTGAGATGTACACTCTCTCCTAAGGCCGGTGATTCCCACAACATTGGAAGCTCCATGTTGGATATCTTTGTGTACCTGCATCAGAAGAAGAGAGTGGATGTTCTGGATTTCATGTTCTATGAGCTTCGTCAGTGTGTTCAAGAGAAAAAGTCATTGATTTATGCTCCGTTCATTCAGGCTTTGATCAAGACCGTCTGCGCATCCAAGTACGTTTCCTCGTTCAAGACTTCTATTCCCAAGTGCAACGCCAACTGGACCCAAGCTGCTCCTGCTTCATATGTGCCCATCAAGAAGGGGCGCAACCCTAGGCCTGAGGATCGTGCTACTTTCACTCCGGGCATGTCCTCCACTGCTCGGATCCCTCATGGTAAGGCCAAGTCCGTTGGTTCTGAGGCCGTTTTTGCCAAGGGAGAGAATAAGTCCCTGTTTAAGACCTTGAGCAACATGTTCAAGATGTGCCAGTCTATCCAACGCCATCAGATTAAGGCGACCAACCGAGAGAAGCTAGTAAGGTGTGAGCAAAAGGCAGCGAGGGCTGCAGCTAGTGAGGTGGTCAGCCCAGGGTCAGAGGACAAAGAGAGTGAGGCTACATATCAATCCTTTCCATTGGCAGGATGGCGCTTTGATGATGATGATGATGCCTCAAGTGCTCCTCCTCTTGTCTAGTGGGTTTGTTTGCTGCCATTTGTCTCCTTTTTGTTGTCTTGATGACAAAGGGGGAGAAGTGGTGGTGGTTTGTGTTTGTGGGTGTATTCTGAGATCTCAAGCCTCATGTTTCTTGTTGTTGGTTGGTTTTTGCTGGCTTGATATACTCTTATTTACTTTCCGCTTGTGTGGTTGTGAGAGCTACTCAATTATGCTTGTGAGACTCTAGCTTTATTATTGAACTTACTGTTATGATCATATCTTGCTTATTTTATGTCTCACAATATTTGCTCACCACACCATTTCCTGAGATCTAGGCACCGTTATAGGTCTACTATGTTGATCTCATGTCTTGACAAATAATGATCTCAGGGGCACCTCATATGTGTGTACTTGATGCATTCTCAAGCGTTCCGTTATTTGGGTACACATATAGGGGGAGCTACCATGATCATTATTTGTCCTGTGGCTATTCATTGCTTTTTTTTCTATGCCTTGCTCTAACCACGTTGTCATCAATGCACCAAAAAGGGGGAGATTGAAAGTGCAAGTGGCACTTATACTATATTTTGGTGTGATGACAATGTGGTTAGTTGAACTAATATCGGTTACTAAAGTTTATCTCAGGATATTGGTTCCAAGTGCTCCGTGATGGAGATGTGCGACCCCCCCCCCATTCAAAAAGGTCAAAGGCGTGGTTTTCCGGTGAATCGAAGGTTTAGTTGTTGGTTTGCTTTGAGTCATAGGAAAGACCGCACTATTAAGAGGGGTTTGTGTGGATGAAAGTTGTGTGGGAATGCCATTGCCGAACCATATACAGTTAGCCTACCCACTCCTACCACCTAAAGTCCTAATGTGTGTGCTTGTGGTACTCAGAAAGTTTGTGGCAGCAAGTTACTGGGTACCCCGTGCGCACGGGGTACTGCGTAACTCTCTGAGTACCCCGTGCACACGGGGTCTTTTGACCCCCGTGCGCACGGGGTTCTGCATAACTCTCTGAGTACCCCATGCGCATGGGGTCTTTTGACCCCCATGTGCACGGGGTGGTGTGAAACTCTCTGAGTACCCCGTGCGCACGGGGCTGACTTAGCCCATGCGCACGGGGTCCAACGGGCAAACTTCCCCACCCGGCCAAGAACACTATATAAATCCTCTTCTTCCACCTCCCAAGATTTTAGGCTTAATACTTCCTCTGTTTCATAATTTAGTGCCCATAAATTATTTTACGAGTCAAACTTTACAAAGTTTGACCAAGTTTACGAGTGAAATTATCTATATCTACAATATCATATATATACAATATGCAAATGTCTATCTCATGAGACAAACTATTAATCCCTTCGGCTAAAATTACTTGTCGAAAAAATGAATAAAATAGAGGTATCTAGAACTAAAATACAACTATATACACTCATTTCTCTGACAAGTATTTCCAGGCGGAGGGACTTTATGTTAACTTGGTCAAAGTTGGTAAAGTTTGACTTTTCAGATAATCTATATGCACTCATATTATGGAATGGAGGGAGTACAAGGTTCGACATTGATTAGTTAAGCAACCATAATTAGTTAAGATAGTTAGTTTAAACCTCCCACTGTAGTACATCAATCAATATATGGTCGTGAAACAAGACCAAAGCATTTGGGATATGATTTGAAACTATTAACCACATTCGGAAACAAACGTGTTGGCATATGTCGCCATGTGACGTGAAATATATGCTAGTATTACTAATTATATATATGCTTCGTGTTTTTTGCGGGAAATTACTTGTATTACTCACGTAGCCGAGCTACCAGCAGAATTACAGAGTTTGACGACCTCATTAGGTCTAGATCCAAGCCACACCATGGTACGAGCAACTAATCAGAGAATTTTGGTGGGGGGGAAGAAGGGCATAGGGAATTTCATTGGATGGCTTGGGAGAATATGGTAAAATCCAAAAGATTAGAGGGAATAGGCTTTCATGATATGCACATATTAACCAAGCCCTCCTTGCAAGACAAGGGTGGCGACTCCTCCAAAGACTGGATAGCCTTTGTGCGAGAGTCCTAAAGTCGAAATACTACCCTAAGGGAAACCTGTTGGATGTTGTGTTTGCCTCTGATGCTTCACAAGCATGGAGGGGCATCGAACATGGGAACAAACTTCTGAAAAAAGGCTTGATATGGAGAGTGGGAAATGGAAAACACATCCATTTCCAAAGGGAGTAGTGGGTTCCTAGGAAAAATGGCCTTAAGGTGACCGAATTCAAGAGGAGATCTAGACTGAGGTGGGTAAATCAGCTCATGGTTCAGGAAAGAAAGGAATGGAATGAGGCATTGGCACACCAACGGTTCCATAGTTTTGGTGCAAAGGAAATCTGTAAGATTAAAATCCCTAGGAAGGATGTGGAGGATTGTGTGGCTTGGCATATAAAACGAGAGATCAGGCGTATTCTCTGCCCATTGCGCGTATAAGTTGGGCACTCAACTGAAACACCAAGTTAGTGTAAAAGCGTCGAGCTCTGGATGCGATGCTGACAACAAGAGTATATGGGATAACATATGGAAAGCAAAAGTGCGTGAGAAAATTCGGATTTTTGCATGGCGGGTAGCCACTGAGACCTTACCTACAAAAGAAAATAAACAGAAGAGAACATTAGAGGTAGAAAACACTTGTGACATCTGCGGCACTGAGAAAGAGGATGAAGTTCATGCGGTGATCAATTGTACCAAAGCCAAGGTGCTTCGAAATGAGATGAGGGCACACTGGGTGCTACGAGCAGAGGATCACTTTCAATACATAGGCATTATTGGCTTCAAAATCTGCTCGGTTCTTGTACTACCAAAGAGCGCGCCAAGATCCTCCTGCTACTGTGGCGTGCGTGGTGGCTTTGGGATGACTGCATCCATGCTAAAGGCAGGCGTTGGTTGGCCAGCCAGTCCAATTCTTAGTGAAATATGCTGAAGAAATTAGAACATGCGAGCCTCATAGCGCGGAGTATGAGGACACGGTCCAGGAGGCTGGCCAGAATGACTATATGGTTGTGTGAGAAGAGATTAAGAAAGGGAAACAAACAATTGATTTGAAGCATAGCAGTGTCACTGTTGATCGAGGAAAAGATAATTGACATGCGGGCCTGTCATTGATTGCCAAGCAACCGCACGGGCATCTGCAAGCAATAGGAGGTCAGTGCGAGTCACCGGTAGAAGGCGTTTGGAAGTTAAACATTGATGCATCATTCATTCAGGATACAGGGGAAACTACAACGGGTTTCATCGACAGGAACTGGACTGGTCAAGTTGTTGTCTCAAGTGGACAACGCTTGCCGTCGTGCAGAGACCCGAAAGAAGCCGAGCTTGCCGTTGTGTTGCATGTCCTCTCAGTGTTAGGCAATCTCTAAAGAGGGCCACTTGTTGGAGATGGACTGCTCGTCCATCCCTGCTGCCCTGAATTGCAAATCAAATAATCAGTCTGCACTCTTGCCCTTAGTTACAGATACCTGGGATCAGATGAAAGTGTTCCAGAATATCACTGCCAAGGCTGTGAGACGAACTAGTAACAAAATGGCACATGAGCTGACCGCTTTTGCTAGAAGAAATGGAGATTTCAAGATGTTCACATATGTTCCTGTACACCTAAGAGACTCCCTCAAGGAGGATTGTAACATCTCTCCTGTGGTAACTTAATTACAGGTTGAGCCCGTCCCTCGAAAAAGAACTGAAAGTGCAAGTGGCACTTATACTATATTTTGGTGTGATGACAATGTGGTTAGTTGAACTAATATCGGTTACTAAAGTTTATCTCAGGATACTGGTTCCAAGTGCTCCGTGATGGAGATGTGCGACCCCCCCAATTCAAAAAGGTCAAATGTGTGGTTTTCCGGCAAATCAAAGGTTTAGTTGTTGGTTTGCTTCGAGTCATAGGAAAGACCGCACTATTAAGAGGGGTTTGTGTGGATGAAAGTTGTGTGGTAATGCCATTGCCGAACCATATACACTTAGCCTACCCACTCCTACCACCTAAAGTCCTAGTGTGTGTGCTTGTGGTACTCAGAAAGTTTGTGATAACAAGTTACTGGGTACCCCGTGTGCACGGGGTCTTTGGACCCCCGTGCGCATGGGGTACTGCGTAACTCTCTGAATACCCCATGCGCATGGGGTCTTTTGACTCCCGTGCGCACGGGGTTCTACGTAACTCTCTGAGTACCCCGTGCGCACGGGGTCTTTTGACCCCCTTGTGCACGGGGTGCTGTGAAACTCTTTGAGTACCCCGTGCACACATGGCTGACTTAGCCCGTGCGCACGGGGTCCAATGGGCAGATTTCCCCACCCGGCCATGAACACTATATAAAGCCTCTTCTTCCACCTTCAACCCCTAACCCTAATGTCTTGTTGAGCTCCACCATTGCTACACCTCATTTTGCTCAATACTCTCAATCCCTCCTCCCAAACTTGTTGAAACTTTGGGGATAGGGAGAGCAAGACCCGATCTACATCTTGACCAAACCAAATTGCGTTTCCCGCAACATTTCTTCCCCATTGACTTGTTACTCTTGGAGCTTGGGCTCCTAGGCGGTTAGAGGTTCCTTCGGAAGCTTCCTTGCTCATGGTGTGCTCCGGAGAAGTTTGTAAAGGTGTGGTGGTCGCCTTCAAGACCAACCCCGAGTGATTCGAGGCTCATCCGTTGGGGGTGACTCGAAGGAGATTACGATGAGCCTTCGGTGATGTTCCGCAAGCTTTGGCTCCGGCACCGCTCCAAATGGAAAGTAGCTCTTCCCCAAGGAAGAGTGAACTTCGGGTTAAAATCCGCGTCCTCGTCTCTCTTGTGGTTAATCCTTTCCCGCACCTTACTTTGCCTTCTCTACTTGTTGGCTTGCTACTTATCTTGTTGCCTAGCTTTCTATCTTGGAGCTTTCTTGTCATGTAGGTTGCATTAACCTAGTTACATTTCAAGTGAACCCTTTTTATCCGCTAAGCCTTAAAATTGACCAAGCAGATTAAAATTTGTAGTCTCCTATTCACCCCCCTCTAGGCGACCATATTTATCCTTTCAAGAACGAAGGATGCATCTGTATTGAGTTTCATTCATTCTTCTTTAGGTCTCAGCCACACAGTTGGTGGATTTACCAGTTCAGACGTAGCCGCAGGTACAGCAGAAAAAGCACAATTCAGCATAGCACATTTCCCCTTCAAGGGGTCTTTCTCCGGCTCTTTGGTGATTGTCAAAATGGACTGAACATAGCTTCTAAGAAAGCGTATAGAAACCTGAACTGGTGGTGCTGGTTTATCATGTACTACCTTATTCCGAACGTACCAAATTCTCCATAAGAGCATAACCAGGTGCAGGCACTGCTCATCAGGAAAATTGCACGGGGCATGGAGAAGCCATTCCGGGCATGTGTTCATCATGTTTTTAATATCATGGATAGGCCAAATATCAACCATTCCAAGCCAAAGATTCCTGGCATTTGGGCATCAACACAAAACATGAAACATGTCTACTTTTTCAGTGCCACAAACTCGACATAAATCAACAACCTCCAACTTCCTAGCATGCTTCAAATCCCAAGTTGAAAGTGAGTTGTTTGCAACACGCCAAGCAAAAATGCGGGTCTTTGGTGGAGCATTACAAGACCAAATAGCTGACCAAGCTCTTCGCTCTCCATCAAGAGAGTCACTGGAAGAAGATTGATTGAGCTGGTTCATTTCTTCAAAGGCAATCCTATATGCGCTACGAACCGAGAAGATGCATGTATTCTCTCCAGCCCAAGCGATAGAACCCTCGTTGCGCACGGAATCCTTGATCTTCAAGATTATATCAGCATCAAGCGAAAACCAGTGACAGACTATAGCAATGTCCCAATTGCCATCGATATCCAAGAGTTCAGACACCCACTTCAACCTGCAATACCCCTTGGCAGAGATTATTTGGAAGGGTTTTTTGAGGGATCCATCTATCTCTCCATATTTGCACTTGGGTGCCATTTCCAATCCCCCATATTAGCCCTCTTTTTCAAAAGCTCAACACCATGAGCTACTCCTTGCCATGATGATGACGGGTTCCCAACAAAAACAAAGGTAGTATTTTGCACGTAGGACACATGCACAAAGACTGTCCGGGATTGTCAGGAGACGCCAAGCTTTCTGCGCAAGTAAGGCTTGGTTAAACAACCTGAAATCCCAGAAACCAATACCACCCATACACTTCGGTTTAGTAATCTCCTCCCAAGATTTCCAATGGGTTTTCCCTTTTACCTTTTTCTGAGCACCACCAATAATTGCAGATCGTCTGATTTAGTTCATCGCAAAGTCCTAGAGGCAGTTTAAAGATACTCATGATGTAAGTGGCAATGGACTTTATAAAAACTTCTTTACCACCTTGTGAGGGGCATCCCCAAAGAAACATTCTCTTTGTGAGCTTAACTTGTAGATTCTGGAATTTACCTTTTGTCATACGACCATCAGGAGTCGGTAAACCAAGGTATCTCTCTTCAAAATTTATTGTATTAGCTTGGAGCATGGCTCTGACTTCATGCTGTCGAATAATGGGACAAGATTCCCCAAAAAGGATAGAGCATTTAGCAGGGTTGAGTAATTGTCCGGTAGCAGCAGTATAAGCATTCAAAATACTCTTAACATGCATTACCTAAGATTGTTTGGCTTCAAAGAATAGGAGTGTATCATCAGCAAACAATAAATGAGAGATTCTCAGGGCTCTACGACATATCTTCACGGGATAAGCGTTCCCTAGTTTGGTTGCACTATCAAATAGAGTAGACAGACCGTCTGCAACAAACAGGAATAGGAATGGGGATAGAGGATCACCTTGTTGTAGCCCACGCGACGGTGCAAATGAATCCAAGATTGTCCCATTTAGTTTTACGGAATATCTCACAATGGTGACACATGTCATTATCCAGTCAACCCATTTGTGAGTAAAACCAATCTTTTCCATCGTTTGCCTAAGGTAATTCCAATCAACCCTATCATAAGCCTTGGAAAGATCAATCTTGTGAGCACATAAGCCTTCTTCTGGGTCCTTCTCTTGCTTGATATAATGAATGCACTCAAATGCAATTAAGACATTATCTGTGATCATTCTACCCGGAATAAATGTACCCTGAGTAGGAGAAACAATATCATCGAGTACAAGTCTCAGTCTATTCACCAGGAACTTAGCAACAACTTCATAGATAACATTACAAAGGCTAGGGAAAAAATCTATTAATTTAACCGGATTTGGAATTTTCGGAATCAGAACAATGATTGTATCATTAACAGAATCCGGCATGATACCTGAGTTAAAGAATTCCTTAACTGCTGCTATAACATCTGGACGGACCATGAACCAGTTTCTTTGGAGGAATCGAGCAGGAAATCCATCCAATCCCGGGGTCTTTAGCGGTCCAATTTGGAAAATAGCATCCGCTATCTCCTGTTCAGTAAACTCTGCACATACAAATTCATTAATTTAATCATTAACATGTGGTTGCATGAGTTGTACAAT
The DNA here is from genome assembly GCF_002162155.2 of Triticum dicoccoides. Classification (NCBI taxonomy): domain Eukaryota; kingdom Viridiplantae; phylum Streptophyta; class Magnoliopsida; order Poales; family Poaceae; genus Triticum; species Triticum dicoccoides. The sequence continues at coordinate 705,125,193 of NC_041393.1, forward strand.
AGGAGATGGATCAAGCAAGGGGTCGGCAACAAAGATGCTTTGAAAGTAAGAAGTAGCAGCCTGGCCCATTGCATCTCCAGAATGAACAACCCCATTTGTGTCTTCAAGTTTTTAATATTGTTTTTCCTCGCCCGCCAAATCGCCTTGGCATGGATTTTTTTTTGTATTTTGGTCCCCTTCTTTTAACCAAGCAGTACGAGACCTTTGCAACCACATCATCTCTTCCCAGTATAATAATTCATTCATTTTATCCTCCTCCTTTCTCAGTTCAGCTCGGTCCACATTCATATTCATTAGCTCCTCTAGCCTCATACGAGACTTCTCAATCTCCCTAGTGATATTGCCAGTTTTGGCCCTGCTCCATTGATGCAAGGAGGTCATTACCTGCCCTAGAGCAGGACCAATCTCCCCAAGTTTACGTTTTTGGCCCGGATCTTTCCACATGTTTGCGATAACTTCTGTGAGGGCAGAATCCCTCTCTCACATGATCTCATAGCGCTTAAATTTCTTTGGTTTTGGGCCCAAATCAGCTTCGCACTTGACAAGCAGTGGACAATGATTCGACCGAGGTGAAACAAGATGATGGAACGAGGCAATAGGAAACACTGTAGGATCAAAAGTAGGTCTAGAGGGGGTGATTAGACTACTTGACCAAATAAAAATCTAACCTTTTCCCAATTTTAAGTCTTGGCAGATTTTACCAACTTAGCACAAGTCAAGCAATCAACCTACACATGCAATTCTAAGAGTGTAGCAGTGGGAAGTAAAACATTGCATATGAAGGTAAAGGGAAGGGTTTGGAGAAGGCAAACGCAATGTAGACACGGAGATTTTTGGCGTGGTTCCGATAGGTGGTGCTATCGTACATCCACATTGATGGAGACTTCAACCCACGAAGGGTAACGACTGCGCGAGTCCACGAAGGGCTCCACCCACGAAGGGTCCACGAAGAAGCAACCTTGTCTATCCCACCATGGCCATCGCCCATGAAGGACTTGCCTCACTCGGGTAGATCTTCACGAAGTAGGCGATCTCCTTGCCCTTACAAACGCCTTGGTTCAACTCCACAATCTTGTCAGAGGCTCCCAAGTGACATCTAACCAATCTAGGAGACACCACTCTCCAAAAGGTGATAGACGGTGTGTTGATGATGAACTGCTTGCTCTTGTGCTTCAAATGATAGTCTCCCCAACACTTAACTCTCTCTCACAGATTTGGCTATGGTGGAAAGAAGATTTGAGTGGAAAGCAACTTGGGGAAGGCTAGAGATCAAGATTCTTGTGGTTGGATTAGAATGTCTTAGTCTCAACACATGAGTAGGTGGTTCTCTCTCAAAAATGAGTAGTGGAAGTGTAGGCACATTCCGATGGCTCTCTCTCAAATGGAGATGGGGGTGGAGGGGTATATATAGCCTCCACACAAAATCCAACAGTTACACACATTTAACCCAACTAGGTCAAACCGAATAGAAGAACTCGGTGAGACCGATTCAGTTCAAAATGTGGATGTTAGGAATCTCGGTGGTACCGATATGATCAACTCTGTGGGACAGATGTGCTAGGGCTAGGGGAAAGCCTCATCTCAGTGAGACCAATTGCATAAACTTGGTGAGACCGATTTCAGCAATGAGCAAACAGAGAGTTGGTCAAGCAAACTCGATGGTACTGATCGCTCATTTCGCTGAGACCGAAACGTTACAAAGGGAAACAGAGAGTTTGCAATGCGAACTCGGTGGGACTGATCGCTCATTTCGGTGAGATCGCAACATTATGAATGGAAATAGATAGTTTGCAATGTCATCTCGGTGAGACCCAGAGCCGTATCGGTGAGACTGAATTGTCTAGGGTTTCTGGCAGTGGCTATGTCAACAGAACACGGTGGCGCCGGATAGAACAAATCGGTGAGGCCGAGTTTGACTTTAGGTTTTGGACATATGTGGAAATGAGAAAGTGTCTGAGGGTTTTGGAGTAATATCACTAAGCACTTTGAGCAAGTAGACCATTAAGCAACACCTCATCCCCTTTTAATAGTATTGACTTTCCTATGGACTCAATGTGATCTTGGATCACTAAAATGAAAATGAAGAGTCTTGAGCCTTTGCCAATCTTTGTCCTTAGCATTTTGAGGGGTCCACATCTCTAGTCCATGCCATGCCAATCATTAAACTTTCTGAAATATTTAACTTAAATGGATATTAGTTCAATGAGATATATGTTGTTATGAATTAGCAAAACCACCCAGGGATTAGTTGCACTTTCAATCTCCCCCTTTTTGGTAATTGATGACAACATATAGATCAAAGCTTCGACAAATGATAATATGAATTGAAATACATCATCGCTTTGAGAAGTATGTGATAATCAAGAGCTCTTCCTAAATTTGTGCATTATTTAAAATTTGCTTTTGAATGCAAATGCACAATCGGTTAGGATCATGGGTAACTCTTCCATGTCACATACATCTTGGCGGAGCGCTCAAAATGATAAGCTATAAAGAATATGCACTCATCACCAAGGGCAAACATCATTGATCATACACAAGTATCATAGATATCATCAAGCAAGCACACATAAAAGCATAGTATGATCAAGCAGATGATCATAAGAGTATCTCACACACAAGCACAAATATTGTAGCATGCATCAAACAAGAAAACGATCAAAACAAATGATTAAACCAGCAAGAGAGGCAACAAAAGGCAAAACACACTCTCTCTCTCTCTCTCGAAGCCTAATGATCCATACTCTCTCTCTCTCTCTCTCTCTCGAAGCCTAATGATCTATAGACGTTTTCCCCCTTTGGCAACAAGTTACCAAAAAGCTTGAAAATGCATAGTGCTATGCGGCACTCTAGGCACGATCTCTGGGAGCTCCTGAAGATGTCTTCTAGTTGGTTGCTCCGTGTGCATAGATGGCGTGGAGAGGAGTCCGTCAGCAAAAGCTTCAGCTGCCGGCTGTGGAGCTGGAGGAGTTGAAACCAGAGGTATGACTAAGGCAGTTGCTGCAGGTGCTGACATGTAGTCCTGGTATCACTGACAACTGGCACATCCGAAGACCTTTGTGCCCTTGGAACTTGCTGAAAAGCATCAGTGGTTGGTCTGTCACTCCTATCCTCAATCTCTTCCTAGAGTCTCTCCACAATAGATTGGATCTCTGTGACCTTCACATCTAGATCATGGAATTTGGTCTCAATGATCCTCTCAAGACTTTCATGATTCTGAGTCAGGGTGGCCAAGCCCTTCTCAATCCTCACAGTAGCCTCAAGCAGATAACTGAGTTGATCTTGCTTGGTCTTGAGCATCACTTGTGAAGCATCTGGTACACTAGCTATTTTGCTGCTTTTGCAGCCTTTGCTTTCTCTCTTTTCTCCTGGGCTTCTGCACAAGTTGGATGAGATGCATACATGACAACCTCATTATCCTCAAATTCTGGCCTCAGGTAAAGGCTCTCTTTGTCAAGAAGATATGTCCTTGTCCCCATCTTGGAGTTGATTAGCATCTGTATATGAGGGGCATATCCACATGATCTCTTTTGATCAGCTGCAGTTCTCTTCAATGTTTCAACAATCAGACTCATCACCTTGAATTTTTGGCATTGGGGCCTTGTTCTTCTCAGCAGCAGGGATGTTTCTGGTGGATCTCTTGGGTGCAAAAGGTTTTGAAGATTGAGCAGATGGCTTGGGGGCTATCTTGGGCTTAGATGGAGCAGCCCCAGAACTTATAACACCCCTCATGAGCTTTTGAGTTTTTGCAGGAGGTGCAACTGGCTCTTCCTCCTCCTCTTCTTCAGAATCTCTTATCATGGAAGGTTTGACAATAACTCTGGCACTACTAGGGAAAACCTTATACACATCATCTTAGCAGTAGCGCTGGACAAAAATGGGCGCTACTGCTACTTAGTAGTAGCATGTTTAAATAAACCACGCTACTGCTACTACTTTAGTAGTAGCGCGTGCTACGAAAACGCACTGCTGCTATGTTTGTATTGGGCGCAGATGGCTATCCCCCCTTAGCAGTAGCGCTTATCTGTAACCAGTGCTACTGCTACATCCCATAGCAGCAGTGCGTATCTAGGAAACGCGCTACTACTTACTTACCTTATCCTACACGCGCCCGACCCTCTCACTCACTCGCTCTCGCTCGCGCCGGTTCCGTCGTCCGTCGCCGCCGCGCTGCTCCTCCACCAAGGTTCCTCCTCCTCCCTCCTCCCTCCTCCCTCCTCCCCCTCCTCCTTCGGTCACTCTCCTCCCATCGCCCCTCCCTCCTCCTCCTTCGGCCGCCCCTCCCTCCTCC
>NC_041393.1:705129812-705168367 GCF_002162155.2 Triticum dicoccoides
ACTCCCATGATCCCATCGGCCTCCTCCCCCTCCTCCTCTCTCCTTCCTCCTCCCTTCCCCTCCTCCCTCCATCTCTTTTTTTTCTATTTTTTACTGTAGTTTTTTACTATTGTATAATGTAGTTTTTTTACTGATTTAGTAAGTGTTTAGAATAATTAGTAAGTAAATCAATAAAACTAGTTGAACTAGTTTATTTTTAGTAAGAACTAGTTGAATTAATAGAAGTAATGTATTTTTAGTAAGAAAATTAATATAACTAGTTGAACTAGTTTATTTTTAGAAAGAACTAGCTTATTTTTATTTATAGTAAGTTTATTTTTAGTAAGAACTAGTTGAATTAGTAGAACTAGTTGAACATGTCACATTATTAGTGATCGATGTCATATGTATGATACTATTCGGGATGTATTACTGATAAGTAATAGGGTATTTGTTTTTGCAGAAAAATTAGGAGCCCCTCCATCATCCCCGCTGTCGTCCCCGTCACCGACCCCCTCCAACCTCGAGGTGAGACCAGCCAAATCTCCATGTCAATATGAGTCCTATAAGATATGATGTAGATAAAAACATGTATATCTTGTGTTGCTCAAATAGGATATGTGGTTGCCCAAGTGACAAGTAATGTTTGCAGGTTACACCTCCGAGTGGCCTATGTTTTACCGCAGTGTTGATTAATTTCCGTTCCGGCAAATTTCAGGCGCTCGATATGTCCTTTTTTAGCAAAGGTCATGCCGGAATTTTCTGTGAATTTTGGCATGACTTGTGCTAGAATATGTAGGAAATATCGAGCGGCCTGGATTTTCTACAAAGATAATTAAACGATATTTCGGGTTGACTTTAAGTCTGTCGAGGCCGAAGAATCCCGACTGTTGTCGTGGCAGTCATTTCTCCTTCTTCTCCTTGTGCTAGACCTTTGTTATGCACTAGGGGAAGGAGGAGTAACGACCATCACTGACGGTCAAAAAAACAGTGAGGGAGTGTGTCCACCATATATGAGAGAACGAAGAAGAATGCCGACTGTTGTCGTGGGGGTCGCTTCTCCTTCATTCCCGTGTGCTAGACATTTTGGTTTAATGCACTCGGGGACGAAGGGAGGAGCGACCATAATCAACGGTCGAATATATACTCCACATGAGCTGAGAGTTTTCAAAAAAACTCGATGGACCGATAGTCAACCTGTGCTGAATAATAATGATATAATTTAGTTTTTGTAGTACATATATTTAATTGTACAAGTCTAATCTTTGAATTATGAACATAGGAAATGTCGTCGGACGAAGAAGGTCCCGGGGAGTGCTCCTGGTGCAGCGACAACCAGGGTTTCTGCGACAGGCCTCACCTGGATGAAGTTCAGCGCTTCAGCATTAAGCTTGAGGAGGCCTTCAATTGTGATACGGTAAGCTATGACGCAAAGTGTTTTTTCGTAATTAAGCTCGACTTCTACTACTTCAACGTGTAATTTTCGTCTTTTACAATTTGACTAGCTTATCCCATGCCATGCAAGACGCTATGTCTTAGAAAGGATGGGTTTTGAAGATCATGAGAGGAATGAAACAAAGAAAATTAACCTAAGGACCCATCATGGTAAGGATTGTGAGGTAAATCTATACAACTCTGAGAGCATATCTCATTTTTGTTGCCCGGGTTGAGAAGCTCTTTGCAAGATGTATGATTTTCAAGAGGGTATGTTTGTCACCATGGATCTTGGTGATCCTGACATCAACCAAGACAATTTGGACATTTGGGTCCTTGTTGATACGCTTCCAATTCTACCGCTATGTGAGTTTTCTGAAACATAATTATTAAGTAATTTATATTGTTTATTTCAAAATAGTTGACAGATTATTTCCATTGATAGCTTATTTTCATTCTTCAAAGAATGTGCGGAAGATGGTAGACAGAACCTACTACACCGATGGCTCTGAGTTAACTTATAAGGAGAAAAATCATCTGGTCGCATATTGTACTAAAATTGAGAATTACAATGCCTATTATCGAACTCCTGCACATTATGGTCAATACGTGCCACTAGTGCATGTGTTGAACCACAATAACTTCCATGGAGATGCCCTGATAAGATTTTTTTACTATTACGACATCCGTGCATCTTTTGCATACTTCTAAAACTGAACTACATTGCTAACTACGAAGTTATTACTATGTTTTTCAACAGAAAATCCCGATGGATTGTGTGCCTCATTTGATGTATCAGAATGGTTGCCTTGATGTTTTGAACATACAACCAGGTCGTCCTACGAATCTCACCTGTCCATACCGGATTTCTAAAACCGGTGAACACATGATAATCAAAGAATGGAAAAAATGTACGGACAATCCTAAGGAGGTTCTTGGAAGCAACATTGTGCGAAAGGCAAGAATTGGAGACAGGATAATCTCCATTCTCCATAATGGAGAGTCAGGGGCTATATTGTTTTATGCTATTTTACCTAAGAAAATATAGTAGGTCCTAAGAGAATGTAGTAGGTCCTATGAGGTACAATATGTTTATGAGAGTTGATGATGAGGAGTAGTTGTGATTATGACTAGTGACCAACTTGTATGTGATGTCTCATTGATGAAAACGGTGATCGTGCATGAGGAGGTGTTATATGACAATGATGTATTATGATGATAAGTTGTTAATGATATGATGATGATGATATTTATTATATCATTGGGTGAAATAACCGCGGATTAGTTTCAACTGGATGTCCATCCACTTGAAACTAGTCCACGGTTCTTTCTCCCAGTGATGTAATAACTCATTATGATGTAAAAACAATCTCTAAATTGCTGCGATATGAAAACTTGTATAAAGGTGTATGAATACAACATGAAATAAAAAAGAAGTAAAATACGGAATAATAGTAGTAGCGCGTGCTCGGAGAAGTGCTACTACTAATTACCGATAGCGCTGATCGTAGAAAGCGCTGCTACTACATCGACATAGCAGTAGCGCGGTCCAGCCCACGCTACTGCTAGACTTTAGCTGTAGCGCCTTACTAGTAGCGCGGTTCCCTGCACTACTGATAGTCATTAAACCCGCGCTACTGCTAGGGTTTTCCCTAGTAGTGTGGCCATAGTCTTCTTGACTCTCTCCTTCCTCTTCTTTCCTCCAGCAGCCTCTTCCTCTCTTGGTTCAAGAGTGAACTCCATGGTTTCCTAAGTGGAGGCTCTGGTGAAAGGATCGATATAGTTGACTAGAGGGGGGTGAATAGGCAACTAACAATTTTTAGCTTTTCTTTACCAAATTAAACTTTGCATCAAAGTAGGTTGTCTAGATATGCAACTAGGTGAGCAACCTATATGATGCAACAACAACAAGCACACAAGTAACCAAAGGATACAACACAAATAAGCTTGCACAAGTAAAGGCACGAGATAACCAAGAGTAGAGCCGGTGAAGACGAGGATGTGTTACCGAAGTTCCTTCCTTTTGAGCGGAAGTACGTCTCCGTTAGAGTGGTGTGGAGGCATAATGCTCCCCAAGAAGCCACTAGGGCCACCGTATTCTCCTCACGCCCTCACACAATGCGAGATTCCACTATTGGTGCCCTTGAAGGCGGCGATCGAACCTTTACAAACAAGGTTGGGGCAATCTCCAAAACTTAATTGGAGGCTCCCAACGACACCACGGAGCTTCACCACAATGGACTATGGCTCCGCGATTACCTCAATTGTCTAGGGTGCTCAAACACCCAAGAGTAACAAGATACTCTAGGGATTAGTGGGGGGGATCAAATTTCTCTTGGTGTAAGTGTAGATCGGGGCCTTCTCAACCAATCCCGAGCAAATCAACAAGTTTGATTGGCTAGGGAGAGAGATCGGGCGAAAATGGAGCTTGGAGCAACAATGGAGCTTAGGGTTGGAAGAGATGGTCAACTAGAGGAAGAAGACACCCCTTATATAGTGGAGAGACAAATCCAACCGTTATCCACTAACCAGCCCGTGACCTGCGATACTACCGCAAGGGCTCACAGTACTACCACGGCGGACCGCAGTACTACCGCTGCTACGGCAGGAGCTAGCCTAGGCCTGAACCGCAAAGGCTAAGGGCGGTACTGCCGCTGACGCGGTACTACCCCTCCCCCTTGCGGTACTACCGCAAGGCAGGATTGGACTAGCCTGGGAAGGGCGCGGATGAATAAAAATACATCCATGCCAACTTCCGCTGAAAAATAAACAATGCGAAATTCCGACACGGTACTACCGCGCAGGGAGCGGATGTAAAAAATTATATCTGCCCCTACTTCCGCTCATGTTGTCGTGCCAGACCAGGACTCACGGTACTACCGTGTGCATGGGGCGGTACTACTATGCAGGGCGTGAATGTAAAAAATTACATACACCCCTACAGCCGCACGAGCGGATAAGTCTAGTCCGAGGCCACGGTACTACAACTCCTCAGGAGCGGTACTACCGTGGGCACCTACGGTACTACCGCAACCTCGTGCGGTACTACCGCAGGTGCCTGCGGTACTACCGCTCCTAGGAGCAGTACTACTGCATGCCCCTGAACAGCAACACTAGGAATCCTTCTCTTTTGCATATATATGAAGAAAATGGAGGATGCTCCAAAGTGCAAAGGGAAAGACGGTGCAGAGGGAGTAAACGTGTACGTGATGATTCCACCCGAACCTTTCCAATGCGGACCCCCTCTTAATAGTACGGCTTTCCTACGACTCAAATCCACCGAAAAGAAACATAGAAAAATGTTGTCTTCAATAGTCTTCGAGGGGCACCAAACCATCTTGTGCCTAGTGACGAAACATCTGAAATACTCAAGGCACACGATTAGTCCGCAAAAGCATTGTCATCAATCACCAAAACACCTTAGGGATAAATATGCCCTTACAATCTCCCCCTTTTTGGTGGATTGATGACAATACGGGATTTGCACAAGGGGACATAATATAGAACATAAGCAAACCCCACATCTCTAAAATATAGACGGGCTCCCCTAGATGCGTGCTATCTAGATAAGTGCTTTGGACTGCACGACACGTATACTAGGATCAACACTCCCCCTATATTTTCGAGACAATGCATATCTTGCAACAATAAGGCTAACACTAAACAAGATAGTAAATATGAGCATAGCATAAATAGCACAATATATCATAGGCTCAATAAGGTCCAATAGAGTGCATATGTCTTACACCATATGAAGGAACAAGTCTATCGAGCAAACTAAACCAAAGCAAGCAAGGTTCAACGGAACAAACGCGAGCAAAGCAAACACAAGCACGACACAAGACTTGCAAATCCCTACACTCTCTCCCCCTTTGGCATCGACACGCCAAAAAGGCAGAGAGGACACCTACAACACAAGTGGTAGCTCAGGCTGAAAATGACTCATCGTCGGACTCAGCAGCAGGGATGGGCTCCTCCGTCTCCTCCTCAGACTCAGTCCACATGAGGCCTTGCTTGGCCATCCAGTCTGCCTCGGGAGTGATGTGCTTCTTGGATCCGCTAGACACCTCCTCGCCAAGCTTCCTCAAGATCCCCTTGTCGCGACATCGACTTTGCTTCTGAGAAACATGTTGTTGGGGAACGTAGCAGAAATTCAAAAATTTCCTACGAGTCACCAAGATCTATCTATGGAGAGACTAGCAACGAGAGAGAGGAGTGCATCTACATACCCTTGTAGATCGCGAGCGGAAGCGTTCAAGAGAACGGGGTTGAGGGAGTCGTACTCGTCGTGATCCAAATCACCGAAGATCCTAGTGCCGAATGGACGGCACCTCCGAGTTCAACACACGTGCAGCCCGGTGACGTCTCCCGTGCCTTGATCCAGCAAGGGGAGAGGGAGAGGTTGGGGAAGACTCCGTCCAGCAGCAGCACGACGGCGTGGTGGTGGTGGAGGAGCGTGGCACTCCAGCAGGGCTTCGCCAAGCACTGCGAGAGACGAGGAGGGAGAGGGGTAGGGCTGCACCAGGGAGAGGAAAACTCATGTGTTTGGCAGCCCCAAAACCCCCACTATTTATAGAGGAAGTGGAGAGGGGTCTGGTCCCCTCCAGATCCCATCTAGAGGGGAGGGGCGGCGGCCAGGAGGGGTGCCTTGCCCCCCAAGCAAGGTGGAGGCGCCCCCTCCCCTAGGGTTTTCAACCCTAGGCACCTTGGGCCCTGGTGGGGGGTGCACCAGCCCACCTGGGGCTGGCCCCTCCCACACTTGGCCCACGCAGCCCTCTGGGGCCGGTGGCCCCACCTGGTGGAATCCCGGGACCCTCCCGGTGGTCTCGGTACGTTACCGATAGCACCCGAAACTTTTCAGGTGACCAAAACATGACTTCCCATATATAAATCTTTACCTCGGACCATTCCGGAACTCCTCGTGACGTCCGGGATCTCATCCGGGACTCCGAACAACATTCGGTAACCACGTATATCTATTCCCTATAACCCTAACGTCATCGAACCTTAAGTGTGTAGACCCTACGGGTTCGGGAACCATGCAGACATGACCGAGACAACTCTCCGGCCAATAACCAACAGCGGGATCTGGATACCCATGTTGGCTCCCACATGTTCCACGATGATCTCATCGGATGAACCACGATATCAAGGATTCAATCAATCCCGTATACAATTCCCTTTGTCTAGCGGTATAGTACTTGCCCGAGATTCGATCGTCGGTATCCCGATACCTTGTTTAATCTCGTTACCGGTAAGTCTCTTTACTCGTTCCGTAACACATCATCCCGCGATCAACTCCTTGATCACATTGTGCACATTATGATGATGTCCTACCGAGTGGGCCCAGAGATACCTCTCCGTCACACGGAGTGACAAATTCGAGTCTCGATTCGTGCCAACCCAACAGAAACTTTCGGAGATACCCTTAGTGCACCTTTATAGCCACCCAGTTACGTTGTGACGTTTGGCACACCCAAAGCATTCCTACGGTGTCTGGGTGTTGCACAATCTCATGGTCTAAGGAAAAGATACTTGACATTTAGAAAAGCTTTAGCATACAAACTACACGATCTTGTGCTAGGCTTAGGATTGGGTCTTGTCCATCACATCATTATCCTAATGATGTGATCCCATTATCAACGACATCCAATGTCCATGGCCAGGAAACTGTAACCATCTATTGATCAACGAGCTAGTCAACTAGAGGCTTACTAGGGACATGGTGTTGTCTACGTATCCACACATGTATCTGAGTTCCCTATCAATACAATTCTAGCATGGATAATAAAAAATTATCATAAACAAGGAAATATAATAATAACCATTTTATTATTGCCTCTAGGGCATATTTCCAACAGTCCCACTTGCACTAGAGTCAATAATCTAGTTCACATCACTATGTGATTGTAATGAATCGACACCCATGGGGTTTGATCATGTCTCGCTTGTGAGAGAGGTTATTAGTCAACGGATCTGAACCTTTCAGATCCGTGTGTGCTTTGCAAATCTCTATGTCATCTCCTAGATGCAGCTACCACGCTCTATTTGGAGCTATTCCAAATAACTGTTCTACTATACGAATCCGGTTTACTACTCAGAATAATCCGGATTAGTGTCAAAGTTCGCATCAGCGTAACCCTTTACGACAAACTCTTTTACCACCTCCATAATCGAGAAAATTCCTTAGTCTACTAGTTACTAAGGATAAGTTTGACCGATGTCCTGTGATCCATTCCTGGATCACTCTTGTACCCCTTGACTGACTCATGGCAAGGCACACTTCTGGTGCGGTACACAGCATAGCATACTATAGAGCCTACGTCTGAAGCATAGGGGACGACCTTCGTCCTTTCTCTCTCTTCTGCCATGGTCATGTCTTGAGTCTTACTCAATACTCACACCATATAACACAGCCAAGAACTCCTTTGCTGATCTATTTTGAACTCCTTCAAAATCTTGTCACAGTATGTATTCATTTGAAAATACTATTAAGCGCTTTGATCTATCCTTATAGATCTTGATGCTCAATGTTCAAGTAGCTTAATCCAGGTTTTCCATTGAAAAACATTTTTCAAATAACCCTATATGCTTTCCAGAAATTCTACATCATTTTTGATCAACAATATGTCAACAACATATACTCATCAGAAATGCTATAGTGCTCCCACTCACTTCTTTGGAACTACAAGTTTCTCATAAACTTTGTATAAACCCAAAATCTATGATCATCTCATCAAAGCATATATTCCAACTCCGAGATGCTTACTCCAGTCCTTAGAAGGATTGCTGGAGCTTTGCATACTTGTTAGCATCTTTCAGGGTTGACAAAACCTTCTGGTTGTATCACATACAACCTTTCCTCAAGAATATCGTCGAGGAAACAATGTTTTGACATCCTATCTGCAAGATTTCATAAATCATGTAGTAATTGCTAATATAATTCCAACAGACTCTTAGCATCGCTACGAATGAGAAAGTCTCATCGCAGTCAACTCCTTGAACTTGTCAGAAAACATCTTAATGACAAGTCGAGCTTTCTTAAAGGTGATACTTACCATCATTGTCCGTCTTTCTTTTCAAATCCATATGTACCCAACAGCCTTACGACCATCAAGTAGTTCTTCCAAAGTCTATACTTTGTTTTCATACATGGATCCTCTCTCAGATTTTATGGCCTCGAGCCATTTGTCGGAATCCGGGCCCACCATCGCTTCTCCATAGCTCGTAGGTTCATTGTTGTCTAGCAACATGACCTCCAAGACAGGATTACTGTACCACTCTGAAGCAGTACGTGTCCTTGTCGACCTACGAGGTTTGGTAGTGACTTGATCTGAAGTTTCATGATCACTATCATCAACTTCCACTTCAATTGGTGTAGGTGCCACAGGAACAACTTCATGTGCCCTGCTACACACTGGTTGAAGTGATGGTTCAATAACCTTATCAAGTCCCCACCATCCTCCCACTCAATTCTTTCGAGAGAAACCTTTCCTCGGGAAAGGACTGTTTCTAGAAACAATCACTTTTGCTTCCGGATCTGAAATAGGAGGTATACCCAACTGTTTTGGGTGTCCTATGAAGATGTATTTATCCGCTTTGGGTTCAAGCTTATCAGGATGAAACTTTTTCACATAAGCGTCGCAGCCCCAAACTTTCAAGAAACGACAGCTTAGGTTTCTCTAAACCATAGTTCATACGGTGTCATCTCAACGGAATTACATGGTGCCCTATTTAAAGTGAATGTGGTTGTCTCTAATGCCCAACCCATGAATGATAGTGGTAATCGATAAGAGACATCATGGTATGCCCCATATCCAATAGGGTGCATCTATGATGTTCGGACACACCATCACACTATGGTGTTCCAGGCGGTGTTAGTTGTGAAACAATTTCCACAATGTCTCAATTGTGTACCAAACTCGCAACTCAGATATCCATCTCTATGATCATATCACAGACATTTTTATCCTCTTGTCACGAAGATCTTCAACTTCACTCTGAAATTACTTGAACCTTTCAATAATTCAGACTTGTGTTTCATCAAGTAAATGTACAACATCTACTCAAATCATCTGTGAAGTAACAACACAACGATATCCACTGCATGCCTCAACACTCATTGGACTACACACATCAAAATGTGTTACTTCCAACAAGTTGCTTTCTTGTTCCATTTCACTCAAAACGAGGCCTTTCAGTCATCTTGCCCATGTGGTATGATTTGCATGACTCAAGTGAGTCCAAACGATCCATCTGCATGGAGTTTCTTCATGCGTATATACCAATAGACATGGTTCGCATGTCTCAATCTTTTAAAAAACGAGTGAGTCCAAAGATCCATCAACATGGAGCTTCTTCATGCGTTTTATACCAATATGACTTACATGGCAGTGCCACAAGTAGGTGGTACTATCATTACTATCTTATATCTTTTGGCATGAACATGTGCATCACTACGATCGAGATTCAATAAACCATTCATTTTAGGTGCAAGACCGTTGAAGGTATTATTCAAATAAGCAGAGTAACCATTATTCTCCTTAAATGAATAATGGTATTGTGATAGACATAATCCAATCATGTCTATGCTCAAAGCAAACACCAAATAACAATTATTTAGGTTTAACACCAATCTCGATGGTAGAGGGAGCATGCGATGCTTGATCACATCAACCTTGGAAATACTTCCAACACATATCGTCACCTCGCCTTTAGCTAGTCTCCATTTATTCCGTAGCCTTTTATTTCGAGTTACTAACACTTAGCAACTGAACCGGTATCTTAATACCCTGGTGCTACTAGGAGTACTTGTAAAGTACACATTTAATTCAATGTATATCCAATATACTTCTGTCAACCTTGCCAGCCTTCTCATCTACCAAGTATCTAGGGTAGTTCTGCTTCAGTGACCGTTCCCTCATTACAGAAGCACTTAGTTTCGGGTTTGGGTTCAACCCTAGGTTTCTTCACTGGTGCAGCAACTGATTTGTCGTTTCATGAAGTACCCCTTCTTGCCCTTGCCCTTCTTGAAACTAGTGGTTTCACTAACCATCAACGATTGATGCTCCTTCTTGATTTCTACTTTTGCGGTGTCAAACATCGTGAATATTTCAAGGATCATCATATCTATCCCTGATATGTTATATTTCATCACGAAGCTCTAGTAGCTTGGTGGCAATGTCTTTGGAGAAACATCACTATCTCATCTGGAAGATTAACTCCCACTCGATTCAAGTGATTGTTGTGCCCAGACAATCTGAGTACAAGTTCAACAATTGAGATTTTCTCCCTTAGTTTGTAGGCTAAGAAGCTCGTCGGAGGTCTTATACCTCTTAACGTGGGCATGAGCCTGAAATCCCAATTTCAGCCCTTGGAACATCTCATATGTTCCGCGACGTTTCTAAAACGTCTTTAGCGCCTCAATTCTAAACCGTTTAACATTACTGAACTATCACGTAGTCATCAAAACATGTACGTCAGATGTTCGCAACATCCACAGACGACGTTCGAGGTTCAGCACACCAAGCGGTGCATTAAGGACATAAGCCTTCTACGCAGCAATGAGGACAATCCTCAATTTACGGACCCAGTTCGCATAATTGCTACTATCAACTTTCAACTAAATTTTCTCTAGGAACATATCTAAAACAGTAGAACTAAAACGCGAGCTATGACATAATTTGCAAAAACCTTTTGACTATGTTCAGGATAATTAAGTTCATCTAATGAACTCCCACTCAGATAGACATCCCTCTAGTCATCTTAAGTGATACATGATCCGAGTCAACTAGGCCGTGTCCGATCATCACGTGAGACGGACTAGTCATCATCGGTGAACATCTTCATGTTGATCGCATCTACTATACGACTCATGTTCGACCTTTTGTTCTCTTGTGTTCCGAGGCCATGTCTGTACATGCTAGGCTCGTCAAGTCAACCTAAGTGTTTCGCGTGCGTAAATCTGGCTTACACCCGTTGTATGTGAACGTTAGAATCTATCACACCCGATCATCACGTGGTGCTTCGAAACAACGAACTTTCACAACGGTGCACAGTTAGGGGGAACACTTTCTTGAAATTATTATGAGGGATCATCTTATTTACTACCGTCGTTCTAAGAAAATAAGATGCATAAACATGTTAAACATCACATGCAATCAAAAAGTGACATGATATGGCCAATATCATCTTGCTCCTTTTGATCTCCATCTTCGGGGCTCCATGATCATCATCATCACCAGCATGACACGATGATCTCCATCATCATGATCTCCATCATCGTGTCTCCATGAAGTTGTCTCGCCAACTATTACTTCTACTACTATGGCTAACGGTTTAGCAATAAAGCAAATTAATTACATGACGTTTATGTTGACACGCAGTACATAAATAAATTAAGACAACTCCTATGGCTCATGCCGATTGTCATACTCATCGACATGCAAGTCGTGATTCCTATTACAAGAACATGATCAATCTCATACATCACATATCATTCATCACATTCTTTTGGCCATATCACATCACATAGCATACCCTGCAAAAACAAGTTAGATGTCCTCTAATTGTTGTTTGCATGTTTTACGTGGCTGCTATGGGTTTCTAGCAAGAACGTTTCTTACCTACGCAAATGCCACAACGTGATATGCCAATTGCTATTTACCCTTCATAAGGACCCTTTTCATCGAATCCGATCCGACTAAAGTGGGAGAGGCTGGCACCCGCTAGCCACCTTATGCAACAAGTGCATGTCAGTCGGTGGAACCTGTCTCACGTAAGTGTACGTGTAAGGTCGGTCCGGGCCGCTTCATCCCACAATACCGTCGAAACAAGATAGGACTAGTAACGGTAAGCATATTGAACAAAATCAACGCCCACAACAACTTGTGTTCTACTCATGCATAGAATCTACGCAATAGACCTAGCTCATGATGCCACAGTTGGGGAACGTAGCAGAAATTCAAAAATTTCCTACAAGTCACCAAGATCTATCTATGGAGAGACTAGCAACGAAAGAGAGGAGTGCATCTACATACCCTTGTAGATCGCGAGCGGAAGCGTTCAAGAGAACGGGGTTGAGGGAGTCGTACTCGTCGTGATCCAAATCACCAAAGATCCTAGTGCCGAACGGACGGCACCTCCGCGTTCAACACACGTGCAGCCCGGTGACGTCTCCCGCGCCTTGATCCAGCAAGGGGAGGTTGAGGAAGACTCCATCCAGCAGCACCATGACGGCGTGGTGGTGGTGGAGGAGCGTGGCACTCCAGCAGGGCTTCGCCAAGCATTGCGAGAGACGATGAGGGAGAGGGGTAGGGCTGCGCCAGGGAGAGGAAAACTCATGTGTTTGGCAGCCCCAAAAACCCCACTATTCATAGGGGAAGGGGAGAGGGGGCCGGCCCCCTCCAGATCCCATCTAGAGGGGAGGGGCGGCGGCCAGGAGGGGTGTCTTGCCCCTCAAGCAAGGTGGAGGCGCCCCCCTCCCCTAGGGTTTTCAACCCTAGGCGCCTTGGGCCCTGGTGGGGGGCGCACCAGCCCACCTGGGGCTGGTCCCCTCCCACACTTGGCCCAGGCAGCCCTCTGGGGCCGGTGGCCCCACCTGGTGGACCCCCGGGACCCACCCGGTGGTCCCGGTACGTTACCGATAGCACCCGAAACTTTTCCGGTGACCAAAACAGGACTTCCCATGTATAAATCTTTACCTCCGGACCATTCCGGAACTCCTCGTGACGTTTTGGATCTCATCCGGGACTCCGAACAACATTCGGTAACCACGTATATCTATTCCCTATAACCCTAGCGAACCTTAAGTCTGTAGACCCTACGGGTTCGGGAACCATGCAGACATGACCGAGACAACTCTCCAGCCAATAACCAGCAGCGGGATCTGGATACCCATGTTGGCTCCCACATGTTCCACGATGATCTCATCGGATGAACCACGATGTCAAGGATTCAATCAATCCCGTATACAATTCCCTTTGTCTAGCGGTATAGTACTTGCCCGAGATTCGATCGTCGGTATCCCGATACCTTGTTCAATCTCGTTACCGGTAAGTCTCTTTACTTGTTCCGTAACACATCATCCCGCGATCAACTCCTTGATCATATTGTGCACATTATGATGATGTCCTACCGAGTGGGCCTAGAGATACCTCTCCGTCACACGGAGTGATAAATCCCAGTCTCGATTCGTGCCAACCCAACAGACACTTTCGGAGATACCCGTAGTGCACCTTTATAGCCACCCAGTTACGTTGTGACGTTTGGCATACCCAAAGCATTCCTACGGTGTCCGGGAGTTGCACAATCTCATGGTCTAAGGAAAAGATACTTGACATTTAGAAAAGCTTTAGCATACGAACTACACGATCTTGTGCTAGGCTTAGGATTGGGTCTTGTCCATCACATCATTCTCCTAATGATGTGATCCCGTTATCAACGACATCCAATGTCCATGGTCAGGAAACCGTAACCATCTATTGATCCACGAGCTAGTCAACTAGAGGCTTACTAGGGACATGGTGTTGTCTATGTATCCACACATGTATCTGAGTTTCCTATCAATACAATTCTAGCATGGATAATAAACAATTATCATAAACAAGGAAATATAATAATAACCATTTTATTATTGCCTCTAGGGCATATTTCCAACACATGTGCCGTATACTGACCCTGAGACTGCATGCAGAACAACTTTTTCATCTTTGACTTGAGCTTCTTCGTCCAAGATGGCTCAGAAGAGGGAGGAGTGTATCCATCAGAACTATCCTCATCAGCTTCCTCCTCCTCGATCTCATCCTCATCCACATCCATTGCGGCAGCTGCGGCCTCAGCAAAGGTGGTGGTGTTGGCCCATTGGCTCTTGATGCGAAGCTTGATGGGCTCATGACGAATCCATCCCGGGGCCTCGAACTCCTCATTGGGGAGAAGCTTCTCCCACGTCTTGGAGATCAAGTGAAACAGATAAGGCCCATAGATGGGGACCTTACATTTGAGCACCGCAAACTGAAGCTCGCACCACATGATGTGTGAGACATCAAGGGGTTGAGTCTGAACCGGACGCGCATCCTCACACAGGAGCATCATATCCACCAGATAGGCATGCACCTGGCCCACACTGATGCGTGGGAAGAGGGTGTTGCAGAAGATCTGATGCATGATGTCGAGGAAGGAGTTCAGCACCCACACCTTCTTCTTGCTGGCAAGAGTCTTCTCAACGAGGAAGGGATGGAGTTTGTTCTTGTTGGCAGATTCAACGTTGGCATGAGGGCGAACTCCAGTGGGCGTGTCGAGCCCATCATCAGGAACATGAAGCAGATCCATGAACTCCTTCCATTTAGCAGTCAACTCTTGACCATTGGTCATCCATGTCATGGTCCTTGCTTCATCAGAGTGGAAGTGGACCGAAGCAAAGAACTGAGCCACAATGACTGGGTCAAAGTCCAAGTGAAAGGTCAGCATGTGCTCAATGCCAAACTGCTCCACCAGATCCAAAGCTTCTCCAAAGTAGTTACGGTGCTTTTCTTGCCTCATGTGATGCATGTCAATCCAGTGAAATTCCACATAATGGTTCTGCTTGGCCTTGATCACATCCATATAGATGAGGTTATGTTGCTTGGTCCAGAATAATCATTCCCTCTGAAGTTGGCTCGGGGATTCACATAGGGGTCCATCTTTCGTCGAACAATGAACTCGGCCAGAGGCATCTCATCCATGCCCATGACGGGCTCCTTCTGCTTGTTGGCGGTGTGCTTGGTTCTGCGTTGGGGGGCATTGGAGCCCTCTGGAGCTTCATCTTGGTTGCGCAGCCTCTTGGACCCGATGTCACGGATTGGATTGGAACGGCGAGCAGGAGCACCTGGGCCACCACCTAAAACACACACCACAAAACAAACATGCAAGATACGCGAGAATGATCAATGCAAAGAACACAACAAAGTAGGTGAAACAAGTAGACATAGCACGTGATAATTGCCACATGAGGGATTTGAGACAACGGTAGTATCGCAGTGCGGTGCAGTACTAAAATTTTAGTGCTGCTCCTAGCCACAGTAGTACCGCGCCAGGGAGGCACGGTAGTATCGTGTCTAGGTGCGGCAGTAAAATTTTAGTGTCGTGCCTAGCGCGGTAATACCGCTCCGGACGAGCGGTAGTACCGCACTGGAGATGCGGTAGTACCGCACGGTTGCAGATCCGAATCCACAACTAGATCTGTGCATAGTCGTGACAACAACGCGGTACTACGGTCGATCAAATCCATCACAGGGCAACATAGAAAGTACCATCTCTACGCATTACTTCTCTCCTACATTCTACTCTTGCAAAGATTTAGCCTAAAATCTCAAGAACATCATGCATCTCCCCAAAAACCTAGAAGCAAAAGAACGAGCCAAAAAGAGAGGGATTTGGGGGAAAACCTGGGTCCATGGCAAGAGGAAGTGGTGGGGAATGATCCCACCGGTCGAAATCCGAGGAGAGCGGTTGGAGACGGAGATCCGGCGAGGGCCTCCGCTGCCGGTCTTGGGCAGGAGAGAGAGAGGCAGCGTAGGGAGAAAGAGTGAATGGGTATGGGGGAGTTGGAACTCCCCCTGCCTGCTCTTAACCCCCACGCGCTCTCTACTTCGCGGTAGTACCGCGCGTCCTTGCGGTAGTACCGTCCGGGCGGAAGTACCGCGCCATGGGCGGTAGTACTGCTCCACCAGCGACAGTAAAATATTACCGTCGTGCTGGTTGCGGTAGTACCGTGTCCTTGCGGTAGTACCATGGCAGGCCACGGTAGTACTGTGGACCCAAGAAAATGCAGTTTTAAACAAAAGGAAGAACCACCTTTGCACGGAACCTTCAAGCGAACGAACACACCAGCGAGCTAACAAACTAGACACCACAAGCACAAGCTCGACACGAAGAATGAAAAGCAAGAGACAACAAGGACCAAAAACGAGACACAACCTCTCCACGAAGAGGGCGGTGGCCGGAGCCACCTATTTTTGAGTCGATTGGTATGACACCACAAAGAATTATCCTTGAGCCCATGACCAAAACTCGTCTTTGAAGCACAAGTATCATCAAAAATGGCTAATGTGAAAGAGTTGGTCAATTTATGCATAATGGGGGAGGGAGAGTTCATTGAGAGAACAACACTCCCCCTATGTCCATGCCTACACCTAAACTAGACAACAAGTTGAGTGTGATGGGGTGTGCAAGGGTTCAAGTCACATTGCTCGAATCAATGATATTTAGCTCATTCCTTAACTCGTGAAATCTTGCTTCATCCAAGGGCTTCGTGAAAATATTTGCAAGGTTATCATGAGTGTTGACATAGTTGAGCTCGATCTCCCCTCGCCTAATATGATCCCGGATGAAGTGATACCGAATCTCAATATGCTTCGTCTTGAAGTGTTGCACCGGGTTGAGAGAAATCTTAATGGCACTTTCATTGTCACACCAAAGAGGCACTTTGTCACAAATGACACCGTAATCCTTTAAAGTTTGCCTCATCCATAAGAGTTGTGCACAACAACTACCGACTGCCACATACTCCACTTCGGTGGACGAGAGGGACACACAACTTTGCTTCTTGGAAGACCAACCCACCAAATAGCAACCAAGAAATTGGCACCCTCCGGAAGTGGACTTCCTATCCACTTTGTCTCCCACCCAATCGGAATCCGGATATCCTTCAAGCTTGAAGTTTGCTCCTCTTGGGTACCATAAGCCAAAGTTTGGGGTATGAGCCAAATATCAAAAGATTCGCTTGACCGCCACAAAGTGGCTTTCCTTCGGTGCGGCTTGAAACCGTGCACAAATTCCCATACTCAACATGATATCCGGTCTAGATGCACAAAGGTAAAGCAAGAAGCCAATCATGGAGCGATATACCTTTTGATCCACCGCTTTACCATTTGGATCAATGTCAAGTTGGCACCTGGTGGGCATTGGGGTGGAAGCCGGCTTGACATCACTTAGCTTGAATCTCTTTAGCATGTCTTGAGTGTATTTGGCTTGGTTGATGAAGGTTCCTTCTCTTCTTTGCTTGATTTTGAACCCGAGAAAGAACTTCAACTCTCCCATCATAGACATCTTGAACTTTGAGGTCATGAGAGCGGCAAATTCTTCATTGAAAGCTTTGTTAGGGGAACCAAAAATAATATCATCAACATATAGTTGGCACACAAACAACTCCCCTTTGACCTTCTTAGTAAAAAGAGTGGGGTCGATTTTCCCGATTTCGAACCCACGATCTTGTAACAACTCCATAAGATGCTCATACCACGCATGTGGGGCTTGTTTAAGGCCATAGAGCGCCTTGTGGAGTTCGTACACATGATCGGGGAAGTAGGGATCTTTGAACCCGGGGGGTTGTTTGACATACACCAACTCATTAATGGGACCGTTAAGAAAAGCAATCTTCACATCCATTTGTTGCAACATGAAATTATGATGAGAAGCATAAGCAATCAACAAACGGATAGATTCAAGGCAAGCAATGGGAGCAAAGGTTTCACCGTAGTCGATACCCTCGACTTGGGAGTAGCCTTGTGCCACCAAGCGAGCCTTGTTGCGAACAATGATCCCATGAGCATCTTGCTTGTTCTTGAATATCCACTTGGTTCCAATGACATTATGACTCCCGGTTGGCCTTGGCACTAATTTCCACACTTGGTTATGCTCGCGGTTGTCGAGTTCTTCATGCATGGCATTGAGCCAATCCGGGTCCTCGAACGCCTCATGGACCTTTTGGGGTTCGACACAAGAAACAAATGCGTGATGTTCACAATAGTTTGCTAGTTGTCTATGAGTGCTTACCCCCTTTCTTAGGCTTCCAACCACATTCTCCATGAGATGGCCTTTGGTAGTGAGCTTGAAAGCAATCTTTGTAGCACGACGCTCTAATTCCTCCTCGGATGTGAACAAAGGAGGGGTAACTTGTTCATCTTGAGCGCCGTCTTGAGCTTGTTCTTGATCTTGAGCTTGCTCTTGGTCTTGAACTTGCTCAAAGAGTCGAACTTGACCTTGGGCATCATTTGGTGGTTCGCCGCCATCTTGAGGTTGATCTTGCCCTTGATCTTGTTCACGAGGTTGAGGGCCTTCACTTTGTTCTTCGGAAGCGTGTGGGTCTTGGGTTGGTGATGGCTCCACTTGAGTGGAGCATTGTCCTTCTCCTTCGGCCACAAGGGGTTCCTCAATGGGTAGGATATGACCAACACCCATTCTTCTTATGGATTGGGGAGGAATTTCATCACCTACATCACAAGTACCACTTTGCTTCACTTGGGAGCCGTTATTCTTGTCAAACTCCACGTTACACGTCTCCTCAATGAGTCCGGTGGACTTGTTGAGGACACGGTAAGCATGAGAGTTTGTAGCATAACCAACAAATATGCCCTCATAAGCTCTAGCCTCAAATTTAGACAAACGAACACCTTTCTTGAGAATGAAACACTTACACCCGAACACCCGGAAGTACTTGAGGTTCGGCTTGTTACCGATAAGTATTTCATAAGGAGTCTTGTTCAAGCCTTTGCGGAGGTAGAGCTGATTGGATGCATGACATGCTGTGTTGATGGCTTCGGCCCAAAAGTTGTAAGGAGACTTGAAATCCGCCATCATGGTCCTTGCCGCATCCATCAACGTCTGGTTCTTCCTCTCTGCTACACCATTTTGTTGAGGGGTGTAAGGTGCAGCATACTGATGCTTGATCCCCTCATCACTGAGAAACTCATCCAAGGTGTAGTTCTTGAACTGGTGTCGTTATCACTCCTTATTATCAAGATCTTTGCATCATGTTGACGTTGAGCTTCATTTGCAAAGTCGATGATGGTTTGTTGAGTCTCGCTCTTCCTCTTGAAGAAATATACCCAAGTAAATCTTGAATAGTCATCCACAATCACCAAGCAATACTGTCTACCCCCAAGACTATCAAAGGATGGAGGCCCAAAGAGATCTATGTGAAGGAGCTCCAAGGGTCTCTTCGAGTAGATGATAGTCATGGGAGGGTGAGCCGTCTCATGAAGCTTTCCCTCGATACAAGCACTGCAAGCACGATTTTTGGCAAAACTAACATTTGTTAGTCCATGGACATGGTCCCCCTTGAGAAGACTTTGCAAAGATCTCATATTGACGTGGCCTAAACGGCGATGCCAAAGCCATCCCACATCAAGATCTCCATCATCATGATCTCCATCATCATGATCTCCATTATTGTGTCTCCATGAAGTTGTCTCGCCAACTATTACTTCTACTACTATGGCTAACGGTTTAGCAATAAAGTAAAGTAACTACATGGCGTTATTCAATGACACGCAGGTCATACAATAAATAAAGACAACTCCTATGGCTCATGTCGGTTGTCATACTCATCGACATGCAAGTCGTGATTCCTATTACAAGAACATGATCAATCTCATACATCACATATATTTCATTCATCACATCCTTTTTGGCCATATCACATCACACGGCATATGCTGCAAAAACAAGTTAGACATCCTCTAATTGTTGTTGCAAGTTTTTACGTGGCTGCTATAGGTTTCTAGCAAGAACGTTTCTTACCTACGCCAAAACCACAACGTGATATGCCAATAGCTATTTACCCTTCATAAGGACCCTTTTCATCGAATCCGATCCGACTAAAGTGGGAGAGACAGACACCCGCTAGCCACCTTATGCAACTAGTGCATGTCAGTCGGTGGAACCTGTCTCACGTAAGCGTACGTGTAAGGTCGGTCCAGACCGCTTCATCCCACGATGCCGCTGAAACAAGATAAGATTAGTAGTGGCAAGTAAATTGACAAAATCGACGCCCACAACAAACTTGTGTTCTACTCGTGCATAAAAACTACGCATAGACCTAGCTCATGATGCCACTGTTGGGGATCATTGCAGAAATTAAAAAATGTCTACGCATCACCAAGATCAATCTATGGAGTAACTAGCAACGAGAGAGAGGGAAGTGCATCTTCATAGCCTTGAAGATCGCGATACGGAAGCGTTGCAAGAACGCGGATGAAGGAGTCGTACTCGAAGCGATTCAGATCGCGGTGGATTACGATCTTAGCGCCGAACAATGGCACCTCCGCGTTCAACACACGTGCAGCCTGGTGACGTCTCCCGCGCCTTGACCCAGCAAGGAGGAGGGAGAGTTTGAGGAAGATGGCTCCAACAGCAGCACGACGGCGTGGTGGTGATGGAGTCGCAGTTCTCCCGCAGGGCTTCGCCAAGCTCGTGCGGAGGAGGAGAGGTGTTGGAGAGGGGAGGGGCTGCACCTTGGATGTGGTGTTGCAGCCCTCCCCTCGCCCCTCTATTTATAGGAGAAGGGGAAGGGGGGCCGGCCCCTCTAGATGGGATCTAGAGGGGGGGTGGAGAAGAGGGAGGGGGCTTGCCCTCCAAGCAAGGGGAGGCGCCCCCCTAGGGTCCCCCCCAAACCCTAGGCGCATAGGCCCTAGGGGGGCTGGCGCCCAGCCCTCTTGGGGATGGTTCCCTTCCACCTACAGACCATAAGGCCCTCTGGGGTAGGTGGACCCTCCCGGTAGACCCCCGGAACCCCGGTGGTCCCGGTACAATACCGGTATACCCCGAATATTTCTGATGACTGTATGATGACTTCCCATATATAAATCTTCACCTCCGGACCATTCTGAAACTCCTCGTGACGTCCGTGACTCCGAACAACATTCGTTAATCACATACAAATCTTCCTTATAACCCTAGCGTCATCGAACCTTAAGTGTGTAGACCCTACGGGTTCGGGAATCACGCAGACATGACCGAGACAGCTCTCCGGCCAATAACCAACAGCGGGATCTGGATACCCATGTTGTCTCCCACATGTTCCACGATGATCTCATCGGATGAACCATGATGTCGAGGATTCAAGTAATCCCGTATACAATTCCCTTTGTCAATTGGTACGTTACTTGCCCGAGATTCGATCATCGGTATCCCAATACCTTGTTCAATCTCGTTGCCGGCAAGTCACTTTACTCGTTCCGTAATGCATTATCCCGTGACTAACTACTTAGTCACATTGAGCTCATTATGATGATGCATTACCGAGTGGGCCCAGAGATACCTCCCCGTCATCCGGGGTGACAAATCCCAGTCTCGTTTCGTGCCAACCCAACAGACACTTTCGGAGATACCTGTAGTGCACCTTTATAGTCACCCAGTTACGTTGTGACGTTTGGTACACCCGAAGAACTCTTACGGTATCCGGGAGTTAACAATCTCATGGTCTAAGGAAATGAAACTTGACATTAGAAAAGCTTTAGCAAACGAACTACACGATCTTGTGTTATGCTTAGGGTTGGGTCTTGTCCATCACATCATTCTCCTAATGATGTTATCCCGTTATCAATGACATCCAATTTCCATAGTCAGGAAACCATGACCATCTATTGATCAACGAGCTAGTCAACTAGGGACATGTTGTGGTCTATGTATTCACACATGTATTACGGTTTTCGGTCAATACAATTATAGCATGAATAGTAGACAATTATCACGAACAAGGAAATATAATGATAATCATTTTATTATTGCCTCTAGGGCATATTTCCAACACTCCCTCCTTCACAAATGTTTTCTTGATAGGGGGAGGTCGTTTGGTCTTGTCGTTCTTCTTCTTATTCTTGGACTTGGGTGCGAACCCAACTCCCTCCTTGGCCACAACTTCCTTTTGCTTTCTCAAAAGGTCATTGAGGTTCTTCTCACCTTGAATACATGTCACAAGGCCTTTCTCCAGTTGCTCTTTCAACTTGGCATTTTCCTCCACAAGATGCACATGCTCACAACACGAGTTAGTAGCATTTGTGTTATCAAATAAGACCATATGAGGAAAGGTGGCTTTCTCCTTGGTTAGCTTCACTTGGAGTTGATCACGAGACTCCTTGAGGCTAGCATGAGCACCCTTCAAGGCCTTGTGAGCCTTGTCAAGTAAATCAAACTCATCTTTAAGTCTAGCAAGGTCAACCCCAAGTTTAGCCTTCTCGGAGTTTAGCACACGAGAGACAACAAGAGCATGGTCAAGATCTTTCTTTAATTTAGCATGGTCATCGTTGTGTGACTCCTCAAGAGCCAAACGATGCCCACGCTCTTCCTCAAGAGCATTAGAGAGATCCGGTATCTCATCGGCATAGTCACGACTATGACCTTCCATCTTAGAGATGGTTTCTTCATGAGCCTCGATCATGTCATTGGCTTCACCAAGTTGTTCCACGAGAGCAATGAAGTGCTTCTTGGATTTTCCCATGAGTTTACTCATAAAAGACTCAAATTCATTCATCTCTTCATTAGACCCCTCATTTTCATCAATGCAATCCGTCAGGGAGGGATTAGTAATGATGGTGGTTTTGATGTTGGGGGTTACCTTGTTAGTGGCTTTAGCCATGAGACACTTGGCGGTGATGTTCTCGTTGGGTGAATCGAAGAGAGACACCCGGGGAGTTGTGACAGTGGCAATGGAGGCCATGGCCATTGCTTCATCATCTTCATCATCATCGTCATCATCATGGTATTCTTCTTGAACCACCAACCCTCGAGTAGGAGTCTTTTTGGTGAAGTTGTTCTTGTTGGGGAAGGACTTGGCTTTGTCTTTTCGAATGAGCTTGCCACCATTGTCTTCCCGCTTCTCGTAAGGATAATCCACAACGAAGTGGCTCACATTGCCACAATTGTAATCTCACTCTTTGCTTGCCCTTGAAGCCACTTGAGTTGTTCTTGTTGAAGTTGGGCCTTGTGTTCTTCTTGCTCCAAAATTGCCTTGAAGCAAGAGCCATGTGCTCATGATAATCATATTTTGTATCTTCGGGGTTGCTCTCCTCATCTTCCTCTTCTTCCTCTTCTTCCACAATGGACTATGGCTCCGCGGTGACCTCAACCGTCTAGGGTGCTCAAGCACCCAAGAGTAACAAGATCCGCTAGGGATTAGTGGGGGGAATCAAATTTCTCTTGGTGAAAGTGTAGATCGGGGCCTTCTCAACCAATCCCGAGCAAATCAACAAGTTTGATTGGCTAGGGAGAGAGATCGGGCGAAAATGAAGCTTGGAGCAACAATGGAGCTTAGGGTTGGAAGAGATGGTCAACTAGAGGAAGAAGACACGCCTTATATAGTGGAGAGACAAATCCAACCATTATCCACTAACCAGCCCGCGACAAGTGGTACTACCGCCCAAGACAAGCGGTACTACCGCAAGGGCTCATGGTACTACCGCGGCGGACCTCGGTACTACCGCTGCTATGGCATGAGCTAGCCCAGGCCTGAACCGCAAAGGCTGAGGGCGGTACTGCCGCTGACGCGGTACTACCGCTCCCCCTTGCGGTACTACCGCAAGGTAGGATTGGACTAGCCTGGGAAGGGCGCGGATGAATAAAAATACATTCGTGCCAACTTCCGTTGAAAATAAAACAATGCAAAATTCCGACACGGTACTACCGCGCATGGCATGCGGTACTACCGTGCAGGGAGCGGATTTAAAAAATTACATCCGCCCCTACTTCCGCTCATGTTGTCGTGCCAGACCAGGACTCACGGTACTACCGTGCGCATGGGGCGGTACTACCGTGCAAGGCACGGATGTAAAAAATTACATCCGCCCCTACAGCTGCACGAGCGACTGAGTCTGGTCCGAGGCCATGGTACTACAACTCCTCAGGAGCGGTACTACCGTGGGCACCTACGGTACTACCGCAACCTCGTGTGGTACTGCCGCAGGTGCCTGCGGTACTACTGCTCCTAGGAGTAGTACTACCGCATGCCCCTGAACAACAACACTAGGAATCCTTCTCTTTTGCATATATATGAAGAAAATGGAGGGTGCTCCAAAGTGCAAACGGAAAGGCGGTGCAGAGGGAGTAAACGTGTACGTGATGATTCCACCCGAACCTTTCCAACGCGGACCCCCTCTTAATAGTACGGCTTCCCTACGACTCAAATCCACCAAAAAGAAACGTAGAAAAACACCGTCTTCAATAGTCTTCGAGGGGCACCAAACCGTCTTGTGCATAGTGACGAAACGTCTGAAATACTCAAGGCACATGATTAGTCCGCAAAAGCATTGTCATCAATCACCAAAACACCTTAGGGATAAATATGCCCTTACATCTGGCTTTAGACATGGGCTTCCTCTTGGCAGGAGGAGCTTTTACCTTCATACCACGCTTTGTGGCAGCAACATACTCCTTCTTGAGCACTTTCCTCCTTGAGGTCACCTCCTCATCAACAACGAAGTCCTCATCCTCTGAATCTGAGGTTCTCTTCTTCTTTTGCCTAGTAGCAGCCTTAGGCAAGTTGCTTGGGGTGCTTCTGCTACCATCATCATAACCGCTATTGGAGGGACTAGTACCCTCACTGAGATTCACCTGCTCCTCAGACCTGTTCTGACTGTCACTGCCCTCTGACATCTCTGAAACTGATCCTATGAATAGATAGGTATAGATAGAATGGATGAGCATCACAAAGCACAACTATTTTTTTTAAAAAGGGTCAAAAACTTAACTTTAGTTTTCTGCAGAAAGCATTTCAGAGCTACCGATATGACAAACTCGGTGACACCGAAGCAGCAACAGAGTCTAAACATGCAATTTTGGTCAGACCGAAATGCAGTTCGGTGACTCCGAGATGCTAGGATTTCATAGAGTGAGTGACTTCGGTCACACCGATTCGTACGCTTCGGTCAGACCGAGTTGTACTTGTGCAATGGCCTGAGCCAAATCGGTGAGATCGAGATCCTCAGATTGGTCAGTCCGAGATGAGTTCGGCGGAAACCTAACCCTAAGTTTTTAAATCAAATCTAATCTAATGGAACTTTTCATTGGATAGATTGATCTCATTCGTGGCAAGAATAATGGCAATAATCTCTTTGCAAGAATCAGAAAAAGGAACACACAAAGAGGTCGAATTCGTACCCTAACTTGGCGACAAACTCGCTACGACGACAACGGCAGTGAGATTTCTGTTGACGGCGACGAAGTCCAGCGGCAGGAGGACGCTGGCGACAACGGAGACGATCCGGAGACCAAGGGGCGACAGAGCTAGGAGGCGCGGACGAGTGGTTTGGAGGAGTTTCCAAAATTTCAACCCATGGTATATATACCCAGTCACTGTCGGTGTGACCGAGTGGAACGACTCGGTGGCACCGAGATGCAAAACTGCTAGCTGTTACTACAACTCGGTGTGACCGAATTGTTTAAATCAGTTGCACCGAGGTGAAAACCTAGATCAACTTAATGAATTCAGTAAGACCGAGTATAATGAATCAGTCGGACCAAGATGCATTAAGAGGTTTTGGAAGTTTAAGCCCTTGACGGATTGCTGGCTCCGAGTGCTCCTCACCCAGAGGGTCCAAATTCGACTTGTTCAAGCTTTGTGACGTAGCATGATTAGAGTTTGAGACGAGAAAAGCATAGATAGCTAGAGGGAGTACTTAGGCATTCTTGTCCATCCATTTCGCAAAAAGGAAAGGCAAACAATCAAAGCAACAAATGGATGTCCTTTAATAGAGAAAATTATGCAACCAACATGCTCACACAATAAGATAGCAAATGAAATATGTGGTAAAACATGCACAAAACACTCTAGCATCAATCAAGCAATTGGCGATGACTAGGTCATCTATATATGAGTATATTGACTTAGGAGTCAAATGAGAACATTTGATGATAGGTCATACTCATCTTTTAAGCACAAGTGGGGTTACCACTTTTACATAAAGCATTGTTGTGTTCACACCATAAGAGTTGCTTTAGATCAATTCTTAGAGCAAAGCTCCCCCTAGATGTGATATCCCCCCTTAGAGGGATGAACTAACCTTGGGTTTTGTCGACGATGACTTCATGTAGATGTTGAAGATGTGGATGCTCAATGTTGATGTAGATCATTTGGAGCAATCCATTGGAGTGAGTTGCACTTTCAATACCTACATGGGTTAGTCCCACAAGGAACAAACAAGGATATCCATAGATAGAGAGTGAAGTACACATATGATGATGTCCATGGAAGCATTTGGCTACCTTGTCCCTCGACTTACCAACAAGAGGGTTTGTGACTCCTTGAACTAGTGCAAGATATGGAAGTTTATTGCACTTGTCCTTGCTAAAATGAATATGAGTGAAGTATGTTGGTGGAGTCACCCTCAAGAACTCTCTAGTTCTTCTTCTTTGGGACCCACATCAACTTGATGGGAATCCTTGGAGTTGTAGTCGTACCTGATGAAGTAGAACTTGATGTAGTCTTGGGAACCCACTTGGCCAAGGCCTTAGGAGCTTCTTCAAATGCATCAACCTCCTCTTGAAGCTTGTCCTTGCCTTTTAGGTTGTGGTCTTATGGTGGAAGATCATCTTGAGTGTGTGTTCCCTTGAAAGATGTAGGGTCATACTTCTCTTGTTGAGGAACAAACTTTGTCTTGGGGTATTGATCTTCTTCCCACTCAACTCTATTGGCATTGAACTTTCGTTCAAAACCAACACCTTAATTCTTCCGGTGCCTTCCTTGCTTGCGTACAATTTCCTCAAATTGCTTACTTCCCTTAAGGCTCTTATTTACCTTTCTATATAATTCCCTTCAATAAGTTGTTTTCTTGCTCAAGTGTAACTTGGCTAAGAGAATCATTAGTGGAATCAAGAGAGCTACTTGAGGCAACAATATTGGATTTAGCATGATTATTGTTACTACTAGAAGAAGAATCTTTCTTGCTCTTGTTGCTAGATTTTACTTGTGGCATGTAAGTAGACAGGAGTTAGCGCTTGGCAATGTAAGAAGAACTTTTCTTTCGAAGATCATCATTGATTGCTTTTAAGAACCCATGCTCTTGCTCTAAATTGAGCTTCCCAAAGCGTAGCTTCTCATGAGTCATTAAAAACTCTCGATGATCCTCTGAAGTAGTTTCATGAGCTAACTTAAGAGTGTTTAGTTCTTTAGTTAGATGCTCAATCTCCTTCTTATCATTGTCATTCGTTTCATCTTGATTAGCATGATCAATAGCAATTTCATCATAGTTTTCATCACTAGTATTGTCAACAAGTAAATCATCATCACCTAGCAAGTCATCTTCATCACAATTGAAATCAACATACTCGGGGTGTGATACCTTGAGGCCTTTAGCCATGAAGCATCTTCCAATCCCTTCATTTGGTGAGTCAAATATGTCGTAGGAGTTGGATGACACAAGTGCAAGACCGGCAACACCTTCATCTTGATATATTCAGTGTCGGAGTGATAACTTCTCTCAGAGTAGTTGTCGGAGTCATAACTAGATACCCATTCACCAACGTGAGCTTGATGCCTTCCTCTTGTGTAGCTCTTTGATGACTTGTCCTTCTTTTCTGAATCCTTGCTTCTACGAGAGGGTCTTCGTTCATAACGATCATCTCTACTCCTTCCCTCTCTTGGTGGTGATCCATCTCTTTTACTTCTCCTTTTAGGCGAGTCTTCTCTTCCTTTGTAGGGAGCCGTACACTCATTGGAGTAGTGTCCGGGTCTTCCACAATTGTAGCAATTGCGATCACGACTAGAAGATCTTTAGTCATTGTAGGACCTTGACTTAGAACTTCTGTCTTTGCTTCTACTCTTGTAGAACTTGTTGAAGTTCTTCACCATTAAGCTCAATTCTTCATTGAAGACTTGTTTCTCAGTTGATGTTGTAGGAGCATCACATGAAGCTTTATAAGCACCACAAGACTTGTTGTGAAGCTCTTCCTTATCCTTGAGTGACATCTCATGAGCGACAATTCTCCCAATGACTTCCATTGGCTTGAGATCTTTGTAGTTGGGCATCATTTGGATCAAGGTGCACATGGTATCATATTTTCCATCCAAGGCTCTTAGGATCTTCTTGATGATGAATCTGTCGGTCATCTCTTCGCTTCCTAAGTTTGCAATCTCATCTGTGATGAGAGCAAGCCTAGATTATATTTCGGTGACTCCTTCACCGTCATTCATTTTGAACTTGTCAAGTTCAATTCTTCGGGGCAATCCATTGAAGAGGATATTGCAAGCTTGAGCATTTTATTGCAACATCTTCAATTCTTTCATGGTCGCTTCACGATCCGGTTCTCTTCCATCCTTGAAGTATTCACCTTGCAAACCAATATGCACAATAGCCCAAATGGCGGGGTTATGACCAAGAACATGAATTTTCATCTTATGCTTCCAACTAGCAAAATTAGTACCATCAAAGTAAGGACCTCTATGATGGTAATTTCCCTCGCTAGACTCCATACTATCCTAGGTTGTGAAACCAAGGCTATGATCACCAAAAGCTATGGAAATCAAGGCAAATGGAGACCAAAGATCTAATACCACTTGTAGGATCGAAAGTAGGTCTAGAGGGGGGGTGATTAGACTACTTGACCAAATAAAAATCTAACATTTTCCCAATTTTAAGTCTTGGCAGATTTTAGAAACTTAGCACAAGTCAAGCAATCAACCTACACATGCAATTCTAAGAGTGTAGCAGCGGAAAGTAAAACATTGCATATGAAGGTAAAGGGAAGGGTTTGGAGAAGGCAAACGCAATGTAGACACAGAGATTTTTTGGCATGGTTCCGATAGGTGATGCTATCGTACATCCATGTTGATGGAGACTTCAACCCACGAAGGGTAACGGCTGCGGGAGTCCACGGAGGGCTCCACCCACGAAGGATCCACAAAGAAGCAACCTTGTCTATCCCACCATGGCCATCGCCCACGAAGGACTTGCCTCACTCGGGTAGATCTTCACGAAGTAGGCGAACTCCTTGCCATTACAAACTCCTTGGTTCAACTCCACAATCTTGTCGGAGGCTCCCAAGTGACACCTAACCAATCTAGGAGACACCACTCTCCAAAAGGTAATAGACAGTGTGTTGATGATGAACTCCTTGCTCTTGTGCTTCAAATGATAGTCTTCCCAACACTCAACTCTCTCTCACGGATTTGGCTAGGTGGAAAGAAGATTTGAGTGGAAAGCAACTTGGGGAAGGCTAGAGATCAAGATTCTTGTGTTTGGATTGGAATATCTTGATCTCAACACATGAGTAGGTGGTTCTCTCTCAGAAAATGAGTAGTGGAAGTGTAGGCATGTTATGATGGCTCTCTCTCAAATGGAGATGGGGTGGAGGGGTATATATAGCCTCCACACAAAATCCAACTGTTACACACATTTGCCCCAACTCGGTGAGACCGAATACAAGAACTCGGTGAGACTGATTCAGTTCAAAATGTGAATGTTAGGAATCTCAGTGGGACTGGTATGATCAACTCGGTGGGACCGATGTGCTAGGGCTAGGGCAAAACCTCATCTCGGTGAGACCAATTGCATAAACTCGGTGAGACTGATTTAAACAATGAGCAAACATAAAGTTGGTCAAGCAAACTCGGTCGGACTGAACGCTCATTTTGGTGAGACTAAAATGTTACGAAGGGAAACAGATAGTTTGCAATGCGAACTCGGTGGGACGGATCGCTCATTCCGGTGAGACCAAAACATTACGAAGGGAAATAGAGAGTTTGCAATGCCATCTCGGTGAGACCAAGAGCCTTATCGGTGAGACCAAATTGTCTAGGGTTTCTGGCAGTGACTATGTTAACAGAACTCGGTGGCGCCAGATAGAACAAATCGGTGGGGCCGAGTTTGACTTCAAGTGGCTGAGGGTTTTGGAGCAATATCACTAAGCACTTTGAGCAAGTAGACCATTAAGCAACACCTCATCCCCTTTTAATAGTATTGGCTTTCCTATGGACTCAATGTGATTTTGGATCACTAAAATGAAAATGAAGAGTCTTGAGCCTTTGCCAATCTTTGTCCTTAGCATTTTGAGGGGTCCACATCTCTAGTCCATGCCACGCCAATCATTGAACTTTCTGAAATATTTAACTTGAATGGATATTAGTTCAATGAGCTATATGTTGTTATGAATTACCAAAACCGCCCGGGGATTAGTTGCACTTTCAAACATGTACCTCAAGTCCAGATTCGCAACTCCGCGATCTAACCGTACTTTAACATTTGCTGCACCACTCCTCTTATTATCAAAAGTATATGGCCTTCCAGCAAAACCCAAATCAGCTAGCTCACACACTTCCGGTGAATCCCGAGAAGCAAGCATTTGGGCCGGCGCACACGGCGTGTTGGAAAAATGTTCAAAATCCCACAATGGTTCATTAAAATCTCCAACAGCCAACCAAGGAAGATCATTCTGGGTAGCTATATCTTCCATCAAGGACCACATGAAGTGTCCATTCTCAACACGGGGCTCTCCATACACGCATGTCAGGTGCCATTTAGTCTCTCCAGGAGCTTGGATGTGTGCATCAATGCATCTTGAATTTGCAAGCCTAATATACACTGTCCAATTTTCATGCCAATAGAGAGCAAGCCCCCCACTGTTACCATCACTACTAACACCTTCAAAACCTCGCAGACCAAACCTATCTCATTAGCTTTTCATCTTATCCTTACTTTGCCTAGTTTCGCAAAGGAAAACTAGGCTAGAGGAATGCGACTAGATCATAGTCGCTAGGCCTCGAACTGTCTGGGAGTTCCCCCACCCCCCGGTAGTTCCAACTTAGGATAGTCATTGCCCCCGGCGGTCCTCCACCATGAAGGCCACTGATCTACTGGTTGTTGTACTGTCAATTGCCATACCATTTCCTCCTTTTAGCTTCTTTTTATTCACATTTTTCTGTGGCATTCCAGTTATGTTATTATTCAGTAGCTCCTCTCCTAGTGCCTCAAACTGATCAATAATAAGATAAGTATCTCCCAAAGGAACAATTGCACCGCTATTCATTTCAAAGATATCCGCTACAGCAGAACCTGTAGGAAGGGGGCCTGAGTCCTCTGCGTCTCTTTTACGAAGGACATTAAGATCATCCTTTTGCTGTTCTTTCTCTACACCGAGCTCAGACACTCCGTCGGTCTCCATTTTGAAGTAGAGTTTGCATCATCCAACTATCACATACACCACCATGCCGATGATGAACAACATACCGTGGACAATTTGTTCTCACGACATACTGGTGTTCGGTCCAATTGGATCACATTGGGTTGTTTAGTTGCCATGTATGTGTGCACTGGTGCACATGCTAACTATACCATTGTAACTTCTCCATGTAATATTTATTTATCTCGCTGTCTTCATCAACGAATTCAACAATATATATCTAAGAAGTCAAATGAAATGAATATCATACCATCATGATTGAGTCACAACTGTTGCCGGCATGAAGATCTGCAATGCTAGAGTATTTTCTTGATCCACCTTTGGTGCCGGATAAGACAAGTAGTATGGGTCGGATGGAGTAGCACATATGTTGATGCAAAGTTGGATGGAAATGACATACCTTGGTTTAGAAAGAACACTCTCAACATAGGATCCAGTCTTCATTCGTGTGTCTACACGTTGGATCTTTCCAGTCTACACTTCTGTTCGTCGGCGACATGTGCTGTTCTGGTGTGCTGGTTCTACGACTTCCTGACTATCTGCTACGACAAGGTTTGCCAAACTTCCGTGAAGGAGGGACGATGACGGTGGTGCGCCACCATCTATTTGCACTAGTGCTTGTAGTCATCGCTATGTGGTCTACAAACAAGAATGTAATTTCAATTGTTTCTTGTGTTTTTTGTATCACCATGATTGTTTTTTTTTGAATTGTTTGGATTTGCTTACCACATGTGTCACGTGGTGTACCGCCATGATGTTTGATGAAAAGATTGGAAGATTTTCCCAAAAAGAAAAAGAAAAGAATCCATTCTCCACGTAGGATAGGGGCTGGACTAAGACTGCTTGGCAAATGTGCCAGCTATCAAACTAAATTCCCAAAGGGAAAAAATCATGCAATTACAAAAAGCAAGAGTGACTCTTCTGCCATGCACATGTTATACCATGCATGCATTTATAGTCCATTTTTGCTCTTAGATTTGTGCCATGTTTTTTAGGCAATTATGTCTTGTTTAGCTCAGGTTCAATGTTATTGTGATTGGACTTATCCCTTTGTCTGTCCTCCCAAGCGAATATGCGACTAGGTTTCCCGCTTACAGTCGTCGCATCGCCGATCCTGTCTTGTCTCATGTTGCCTTAGTATCATGAGGTGTGGTGGATCCATGCCCTTGCCGGCGAGAGGGCTTTGTTTTTAGATGTTTCTTTGAGTTTTGTTAGGGTTTGTGTCCTGTGTGGTGGAAGGCCGGACGACGATGACTCCCTGAAGACGGAATAAGATTCTCCCCGCCTAGCCCCCGTCCCTATGGTGCGTCTAGCATCGTCGAAGAGCGTGTAGAGGTGTGTCTCCGTCATATCTCACGGGGTTTGGTCATGGTTGTTTTTGGTGAATCAGCTCAAACCAGGTCTTTGTTCATCTATATTCTTGTGTCTTCAAATTGGATCCTTTTGATCTTAGTTTATTTTCATCGGCGGTGATTGCTGTTATGGTCCTATTGGGTCTTAGCATGACAACTTTCCGGCTATCTACTACAACAAATTTTGCACGGCTTCGACGAGTGCGGGGCGATAATGGTGCCGCGTCTTAGTCGTCGTTAGATGATCTACAAATTTAAATTGAATTTTTGTTACTTTTGATGTTCTTTATACTATCATGATTGCAACGAGTAGATCGGAAGTTTTCTATAGAAAAATTAGCCGGCCTTGATGAATAAAATAAAATGCCAAGAGGGCGGTGTTAAAGAGAAAGAAAGAAAGAGAAAATGCACCGTGAGGCCACAACACGACACCGTGAGGCCCGGCTAGCCGTTGGAACCGGCACTAATGTATACATTTGTGCCGGCTCAAATACAAACCGGCACTAATGTGCTTCACGTTTGACCCTTTTTCTACTAGTGTTATCCCCTTATATGGGCAGCTGAAACTACGAGCCCCCACCGGCCTAATAAAACTCGCTTATCTCCCAAGCGCCGCGGTTAATGGCGCGGTTGGGTTACCCACGCCCGTATTGATGATAATCCCGGAATAAGGGGACACGATCTCTGCTTTGACAAGATGTGCCAAGGAAACCGCCTCGCTAAACGCGCTGAGGTGGAACAGTAAAATGACTCGAATAAAGGCTCGGCCGTGGCGTGATGTCACGCTGCGGAATACGTCAGCAGATTAGATTTGTGCAGATATTATTCTCTCTACGGTGGTATGTGGAACTTATTTTTGCAGAGCCGGACACTATCCTTGTGTTCAACATCTTCTATGAAGTATTCGGAGGAGGAACCCGCCTTGCAATGCCGAAGACAATTTGCGCGCCGGACTTGTCGTCATTGAAGCCTGGTTCAGGGGCTACTGAGGGAGTCCTGGATTAGGGGGTGTCCGGATGGCCGGACTATGACCTTTGGCCGGACTCCCGGACTATGAAGATACAAGATTGAAGACTTCGTCCCGTGTCCGGATGGGACTTTCCTTGGCGTGGAAGGCAAGCTTGGCGATACGATATGAAGATCTCCTCCCATTGTAACCGACTCTGTGTAACCCTAGCCCTCTCCGGTGTCTATATAAACCGGAGAGTTTTAGTCCGTAGGACGAACAACAATCATACCATAGGCTGGCTTCTAAGGTTTAGCCTCTCTGATCTCGTGGTAGATCAACTCTTGTACTACCCATATCATCAATATTAATCAAGCAGGAGTAGGGTTTAACCTCCACCGAGAGGGCCCGAACCTGGGTAAAAACATCGTGTCCCTTGTCTCCTATTACCATCCGCCTAGACGCACGTTCGGGACCCCCTACCCGAGATCCGCCGGTTTTGACACCGACAACTGTCAAACATGGAAACAGAGCACAATTCTGCACAATTCTGTCCTACAAGGAACCACCTTTGCTAACCTAAAAACCCAATAGTATGTTTAAACATCTAAAAGGCCTACAATTGCTTCAGAATGACCCACAAACAAGCACTTAGCCCCCAATTTGTCAGCCAAAAACCATACACCGAAAACCCCCAATTTGTTAGGCAAAAACCCTAGCTTAAATCTTGTGAAAACTTGCGGGCAAAATTGGCCTCCTAACTCCATGTGCACAATGCGAAACCCTAAATCGCGGAATCGGAGACTGCAATCACCAATCATGATGGATGTACGTGGGGCTTACCATAGTACGGTGGAGGAGCTCCATCTGGCCGACGAACAAGCGCCATCCCGAGGAGATGCGGCGCACCTCCGCGGCGACTCCGACCCTTCCGCGATCTCGATGACCGGAGATGGTGCGCTGCCGCCGACGATCGCCTCCTCTGCCCCTGCTCTCCTCCTCCTCCCCCCGTTATGATCAAAGCCGAACAGGCAAGGCGTTTTGGGCTAAAGCACAGCGAACCAGGGGGGATTCTGCAAAAACACCGCGCTACCGCCTTCTTAATGCCAACTGTCGTCAAGGATAGGTCAACACGTGGTCAAACCAAGCGGCGTCGGGTGGCATACGAGTAATAGTGATCGTACAAACACGTCTTGTCGTATTGGGTGATTGTATTGGCCGTATTTCTAAGTACAGTGACCAAACTGAGCGCTCTTTGCAAATAGAGTGACTGCCGGTGCATTTTACTCTAAAATAAAAGGGCAGCGATCTGCGCCGGCGCACCGGCCCAATCGTTGGGCCGGTCAAGCCCCTGCCGTCAGATCTGGCCCCCCGAGCCGTCAGATCCCTTCGTCCCCAACCTCTCCCATCTTCAACCTCCCGCACGGAAAAAGGGAGAGGCCCGCCTTCGCACGCAGTGACGCCTCCGCACGCGCCAACCGCCTCGCCTCGCCTCCTCACCGCCGGTCGCCCACACCGCCGGTTGTCGCCCTCGCCGCTGGTTGCCGCCCTCACCTATGCTGCCTTCATGCGTTTCTCACCTCCGCGGATGCAGCAGCGTGCGCCCATGGTTGCACTCGTGGTTGCAGGCTTGCAGCTCCAGGGGGGATGGCCGCATCTCCGGTGGCGCCGGCCGCCGGTCGCAGCACCTGTCGTTGTGCTCGCGCTGTACCTCGTCGTGTGCCCACCCCGGGGCTCTTGCTGGTTCCAACAAAAAACGACACCGGTTGTAGCAAAAAAGTTTATCGCTTCCAGCAAAAAAGCTTACCGCTGCAGCCTGCCGTCGTCATTATAGCAAAAATGTTAACCGGATGTAGCTTCTGTGGTTGCCGATTGCAGCAAAACAATGACGTGGTTGTAGCAAACACAAAAAAGGAAAAAAGTTTCCATCGTTTTCAGAAAAGCTTCGACTATGGTTTGGAAAAGCTTCAATCACGTATAAAAAAAGCTTCATCCGTTAAGAAAAAAAGCTTCAACCAGACCTGCGACCAGAGAAAAAGTTGTAAACGTTGACAGAGAAAGCTTCAACCGTGTATAGGAAAAGCTTCAACCGACTAGCGGCAATGGAAAAGCCGTGGTTGCAGCCCGCGGTCACCTCGGACATCGCCGTCACACACCCCGGCCTCCGCAAGGTTGCATCAGCGTCGCCGTGGTAGCACCCCGTCGCCCCGGTTGCAGCATCTCCCGCGGTCACCCCCCATGGTCACCGCGCAGAGCCATGGCGAGCTTCGAGCGGGGAGGGGAGGCATGGTGCTGCGACCAGGGGGCGGGGGGAGGGGCAGGGGATGGGGAGGAGGGGGCAAAAGAAGAGGACGGCGCGCCCCTGACGAGCTGCTCGAGACGTGGGGGAGCTGCGTGAGATATGCGGAGATGCGGGGAGACGCGAGGAAGAGGGAGCGACCGGCCCAATGTTCCGCCGGTGCCCCGGCCCAAACGTTTCCCAAAATAAAATGCCAAGAGAAAATGCACCGTGAGACCAGTCCCCCTTTCTTTCATTCGGCCCTCGCAGGCCTCCTCGGGTTACCTTTGCCTAAATCACCATTTTCATCAGAAACTTAATTTGGATCCATCTCTTCTCCTCTCCCGTCGCCGCCGAACCCTAGCTAGCTAGCCACCTCGGACCAGTCCGGCTGCGAGAGGCCACCGGCGGCATGGCTGCGTGCGGCGGCGGAGCATAGCACGCGATGCGACCGCTCTAATCGGATCCAATCGAATACCGCCGCACCGTCCGTCCCGCTCGCCGTGGCCGATGGCCGCGTCCCTCCCCAAACGGCGGCGATGATGGAGGAGCCGCCTGGCGCCGGCCGGGCTCCCGACCGGCCGACGCGCCGGGTCGCCTCTCCTCGGGCCCAGCCCCTCCCGCCGCGCCGTCACGCATCGGCTCGGGGGCCCCCCTCGGGGATGCCGCCTGTGCGGGAGGCGTCCGCAGCGGCGCGGGCTGGGGACCGGGCGGCGGGGCCCGTGGTGCGCTCCGGTCGAGGGCTTGGTCGGGCCGGCGCGGGATCTGAGCCGCCGTCGCAGCTTGGCTGCATGTTGCTTTCGATTCGGTACTATCCCCATCTCTCTCTCTCTCTCAGGCTCACACACACTCGCTCACTCTGTGTCTGCGCGCGAGCATTGTTCACACCGGTAAGTCCTAAACCGAATCAGGCGAGCTCTCGTTGCCGGATCCCTGACCCATCGTCCCGGTGGCCGCTGCATCAGTTCCACACCGCTACGGAGCCGCCAGCCACCGCCGTTCCATTGCCTTGGATTCGGTTGTGGCGTGGGCTGGAACTGTGCTCTGTTGTCTGATGCGTCGTTCGAGCTGGGAGATTTGGTCGGTCGAGGCCAGGTATGAGCAGCTCCTGAGCAGGATGGATGGATGGATGGATGCGTTCATGTGTCATGTACTAAAACCATGACACTTAGTTTGGGACGGAGGGAGTACATTTTGGAACGGAGGGAGTATGTATGTCTGGATATCATGGTCATGTTGCCTTCCCGGACGGGGGGTGAACCTCCTTTTTGGGGGAAAAAGAGGGGCAATGA
The DNA here is from genome assembly GCF_002162155.2 of Triticum dicoccoides. Taxonomy (NCBI): domain Eukaryota; kingdom Viridiplantae; phylum Streptophyta; class Magnoliopsida; order Poales; family Poaceae; genus Triticum; species Triticum dicoccoides. Next base: position 705,167,019 of record NC_041393.1, read on the forward strand.
TGATGGTGATGATGATGATGGCTGAAATAATCATGTCTTGAGCAATCAAGACAGCCGTGGCGTGGTGGTACTAAACAGAGCTGAACAAATCGGTGTCCGCGTTGGAGTTGGCCTTAGAGCCCACCCTTGCCTCTCTTGCAACCTGTCCAATTCATTGCTGATGTTGGTTACTTTGTGCCTCGGATGGTCATTCTGTTGAGTGATAACCATGGCAGTTCTCTTACATCGTGATGGGTAGATTATGCAGCAAGAGATGGTGAGGGTTTGGGCTTGAAGATGGAAGACAAAACTGAGCCTCTTTTGCTATGCTACATATACCCCCACCCCTCTACCTCTAACCCTAAGCCAAATCAGTCGAGCTCTCATTGCCAACTCGCTGTCCAATCGTCTGGGTGGTGCCCTCTTCAGTTCACTGCTGCGGTGCTGCCAGCCTCTGCTGTTCCATTGCCTTGGATTTGGCTGTGGCGTGGGCTGGGAACCGTACGGTGTAATCTGGGGCGTCATCAGGTCTGGTTGGTCGGTCCAGGCCAGGCATGAGTAGCTCCTGAGGCTGATGGGGATGGATGGATGGACATGTGCATGCATGTAAATTCACTCATTTTGCTCTGTATGTAGTCCATATTGGAATCTCTAAAAGGACTTATATTTAGAAACGGAGGGAGTATGATCTAAATGCTCTTATATTTGTTTACAGAGGGAGTATGTATGTATGTATGGATATCAGGGTCATCTTGCTTGGTGGGCAAACGCTGGGGGTACAACCTCCTTTTCGGTAAAAAAATGAGGGGCGATGATGATGACTGTGGCTGAAATAAGCATGTCTTGAGCAATCAAGACAGCTGTGGCCTGTGGGAACTAAGTTAGAGCCCACCTCCCTTGCAGCATGTTCAATTCATCGGTAATGTTGGATGTTCTGCACCTCGGACGGTCATTCTGATAAGTGATAACCAGGGCAGTTCTCTTACATTGTGATGGGTAGATTATGGAGCAAGAGATGTGACTGTTGGGTTTGAAGATGAAATGCAAAACTGAGCCCTCTTTTTCTTACGATCCTTATTTCCCCTCTCTCTACAACAACAACAACAACAACAACAACAACAAAGCCTTTAGTCCCCAACAAGTTGGGGTAAGCTAGAGGTGAAACCCATAAGATCTCACGCCAACTCATGGCTCTGGCAAATGGATAGCAAGCTTCCACGCACCCCTGTCCATAACTAGTTCTTTGGTGATACTCCAATCCTTCAGGTCTCTCTTAACGGACTCCTCCCATGTCAAATTCGGTCTACCCCGACCTCTCTTGACATTCTCCTCACGCTATGCACTGGAGCTTCTGGGGGCCTGCGCTGAAT
>NC_041393.1:705168562-705212719 GCF_002162155.2 Triticum dicoccoides
TCTATGGTGCTGCCAGCCGCCGCCAGTCCATTGCCTTGGATTTGGTTGTGGCGTGGCTGGGAACCGTAAGGCGTTGTCTGATGCGTCGTCCACATTGTGAGGTTTGGTCGGTCGAGGCCAGGTATGAGCAGCTCCTGAGACTGTCTAAGTTACTCACCACTATGACTAGCCTAATGGATGGATGGATGGATGTTATGGTCATGTTGCTTGGCCGTTTGACCTTTTTTTAAAAAAAAGAGAGGGGCGATGATGATGCCTGTGGCTGAAATAATTATGTGTTGAGCAATCAAGACAGCCATAATAGGGGCCCCAAATGGGTGCTGGCGTTGGAGATGCCCGTAAGAGCTCACCCTTCTCTTGCAGCCTGTTCAATTCATGGCTAATGTTGGATGTTCTGCGCCTTGGATGGTCATTCTGATGAGTGATAACCAGGGCAGTTCAATTACATCGCAATGGGTAGGTTATGCAGCAAGAGACGTGTGTTGGGCTTCAAGATGAAAGGCAAAACTGAGCCCTCTTGCTACGCTACAAATACTCAGTTTTTCCTTCTCCACTGTACATTGTTTTAATTTTCTATTCCTCTCTATTGTGTTGATGTGAGATCCGGATCTGGATTGATATCTTCTCTTGGTGATGAACCCAACCACCCTAGCTTTACTTGGGTTGGTTTCTAGTTGGCATCGTTTTTGCCTTTCTAATTGTACATACTATATATGTGTCAAACGGTTGCCCTTTTTTCCTCCAATGCTTGTAGCTATGGGCAGTTCTATTCAACTAGTTAACGAGAAGCTATTTTCTTGCTTATCTTGTCCTTCCAGATGCTTCTTCAAAGACAAAGTTTTGATCTGTTATGTCTCTGTTTTCTATAAACTGAAGCTCAGATTACCTTCGTATTTGTTTTGGTCAGAGCAGACATTTTTTTATGATTCTCTATGCTATTTAATTCAGTGGTAATTATTCTATTCTTTAGCTGCTGCTGTCAATATTAACTGCCACATTTCTGATGCATTAGCGTGGTGCAGATCCCTTGCACGGATTCTAAATGAGTGTCAAGTAAATTTGTCAACTGCAAAAGTGTATTTGTTAAAAAGGCTTATATATTTTGTCTTATCATAACTGAATGTCCTCCTGGAGCTTTTGCTTGGGTCATTTGGGATTTATATGTTGGCGGTTGGCCCCCTTCTCATGTTGGAATAGTATTGCCACTATTCAATGTTACATGTCTGACTATTTAGCATTAGAACCCCATTTTTCATCGGATAAACGGGCAAGCTGCATTTCCTGTTTTCTGTTTGTATTATACGCATCCCTTTTTGCAAACTTATGCTTTTCTTCTGTTTCAAAACGGAAGTTTATGTCATCCTGTTTTTATTAGGCTTGTAGTTACTCCTTTTATCTGAAGTGAACAATTTGGAAGGTTTATGTTACCCTGTTCTTATTTGGCTTGCAGTGACTCTTTTTTTCTGAAGTGAGCAAATGTAAATTGCTTCTTTTTGCCAGTAATACGGCCATCAGTGCAGTGTTCCAAATTAACTTCTGAACACAGCATATTTGTTTCTGTTGTGTGTTGATGAGTTTTATTCTTTTCTGAATGGCTATGATGATTTCCGCCCCTTGGTGTTGGAGATCTTTCAATGTATCCTGCGATAGAGATGCTTTCACGTCTCCTAGGTTGGTTCCATTCAACTTTGCCCAGTTAGACAGTTGGTCGTTAAACTAGGAGGCCTTGCTCTGCACTAAGTTACTAGTTGTGGTAATTTGTTGCTGGACAGAGGGAGGGAGAGGGAGAGAGATATTTTATTTGTTTATGGTACCTCTTCATTCATTCAAATAGTACTCCCCAAAACTTTCCCAGGATTTTGTACCACCTGAAGCATTTCCCAACTTTGGTGATTCATGGCGGGTTAAATCTGAGCCATTCATTCAAATAGTACTCCCCAAAATTTCTCAGGATTTTGTGAACTATTCCTCATGTGTTCTAATCGCCCTCCAGCTGCTGATACTGTGCTTAGCTGCAGATGTTTTGTATCTGATCCAACCTACTTTTCACCCTTAACTGTTGCATGCGCAAAGGGATCTATGCATCTCTTTATCAGGGGCAATGATGATCAAACTTGGCTGACAATAAACCTGTCTTCGATTATTCGAGGAGCCATGGGTATAAAAAACACGCTCTCCACTCTTTTGTGACCTTTCATTCTGACCGAATATTGATGGCTCTGTTGAGTGATAACCAGCAGAGCTTGACTTCAGTGGCGGGGGTTGATCTGGTGAATGAAGAGGGTGGGGCTAGGTTGTATGATCTATCAAAGGTGAATATGAGCCCTCTCAGTTCAACTAATACTGTTCCCTGCTATACAGTATGGTTTACACATTTATTTATTCCTATCGCCTTTTTATGAGTAGAGTGATAAATTGTCATGGTTGTGGCACTGGCCCATCTCACTAAGATTGGCTAACGCACAGGTCACCTCTTGTGGTGTTCGGTTTGTCTTCTCATGATTTTGTCGAGGGAACCAGTTTGGTGCATTCGGGCTTTGCTCAAGCTCGTCTCACTGTGGTGGTCCTAGTACTAGTAGTGGTTGAATGTGTTTACTCCCTTTTCATGGGGTTAAATATGTGAAACATGATCTGTGCATGTCCTCCTTTACTACCAACAACAACAACAACAACAAAGCATTTAGTCCCAAACAAGTGGGGTAGGCTAGAGCTGAAACACAATCTCGCAACCAACTCATGGTTCTGGCACATGGATAGCTAGCTTCCTGTCCATGGCTAGTTCTCTGGCGATATTCCATGTCCCCCTGTACTACCCCACCCCTGTCCTGTCCATGGCTAGTTCTTTGGTCATTTTCCATGTTCTTTACTACCCATATTAAATTTTAGGTAGTTCTTTTGGTAGTGATGTACATTCAAGTTGGCAAGTTGTCAACTTCTTTTCTACTGTTTTGGTCCAGCACTGCAACTGCTAACTGCCCTCAAGGAATAATATTTGAACGGTTTGCTTTCTGCTGATGACCAATTGACCATTTTAATGCTTATGGAAGCCAATACGTGAAAAAACACAATGTTGTCGTAAGCCTGTATCTACCTTTTATAATCTCTTGTTGCAAAAATACCATGACTACCTTTTATAAATTGGCCAACTCTGAGACTCCCGCCCAATAAAGTTCTGAGTAAAAATGAGTGTTTCCTTCCCAAAATTTGAACTGATCTTTTCCTTTTTGAGAATTTGTATTTCTTGCTTGCTCGCATCCATGTATACATAAAAGATATGTTGAGAGTTCGGTTATGATATTAGTTCTTTCGGTAAAATCATGGTCTGGTGGATGCAAAGGACTGTTTTGCAAGTTTATATTTTTGCTTTTTTGTACACATTTTGTTGGTTTTGCAGTATGTCAACCAGTTCTGTTGTTTTAGGAACAGTACTCCAGCCACACTTAATTCTTGTCTTCTGTTTTGTTTTTCCTTTTCTGTTCTTCCTTTTTCTTGAATGGCTATGATAATTCTGATGTCCCTTGGATGGTTTTTGAAACTATCTTATTTGCTTATTTCAATTGCTCATTGACTTGATAATTTCATCCTTCTATTGTACTCTTTATCTACTTACCAGTTTGTACTTTTGGTTTCGCGTTACTTCTTTACTGGTTTCAACTTAAGGGTCGTATAGGGCAAGTTCAGCTGTCAAGATTACTGTTTTCTTCGTGTCATGTTCATGAATGGCTGTGATGATATAACCTCCCTGTGAGAGCTTCTATCTAACACCTGAATCGATTTACTTGGTGCTAAACTAGGATGGCTTGTGTCACAGCAAGTAACCAGTTTAGCGGCTAACTATTACTCCCTAAAGGGCAGTCCGGTGCACGTAGCTCCTGCTTGCGCAGGGTCCGGGGAAGGGTCCGATCTGTTTGGGTCTATAGTACGCAGCCTTTCCCTACATTTCTGCAAGAGGCTGTTTCCAGGACTCGAACCCATGACCTCAAGGTTACAAGGCTACAGCTTTACCGCTGCGCCAAGGCTCCCCTTCTTAACTGTTACTCCCTCCGTTCACAAATATAAATGTTCATGGTCATTCTACCAGAAATTCAGTTATAGTGTTGAGATGGGAGTGTATCTGAGCCATTTACTTATACATGTCCCAGTTTTTGTGTCCACCAGTTCATGATTTGCTCCTGATATAGTGATTCTTTCTGCTTTTATCGATTCTCATGTTGTTTCTGGTAATCTTGCGCTCTTTGACTATTGGCTTCTCTGCTATTCTCTTTGTGGGATTTGCGCCAAAGTGCTGTTGATGGCGATAATGAGTAAGGCTCATTCAGAGGTGTATTGAGATCAGATACCATCACTTGTATTTATGGTATGTGTTAGGGTTAGGGTTTTGTGTGACTAGGTGGGCTTGCTTTCTGTGAGCAACCATTTGAATGCTGAAATGTCACACAGGGGTGTAAGGGCATCTGCAGCACGGATCACCAAGTGTATTGGATACCGAGTGGGTTTTTGAATAAATACGACCTCTGTTTCTACATTTTGTTGTTATGTGTATTTTTGAATATTATTGGTTTGATTATTCTCAATCTATCAATGATTTATAGCAGTATTGGGATCTCACCGTAGTATATGTTATAATCTACGGCACTTACAAGATATGGCTCATAGCAAACTGGATTTTGTGCTATTTTACACTTGCATATTCAGAATGCTTTAATTTGCTGGTGCATCAAGAGGTTCTGCTTTATTTGAATAGAAAGCAATCCAGTGTGCTGAGAGGGCCCTGGGAAGCGGCAGAGGGCTTCACATCTTTTGTTCAAACTATGCTATTATTTGCAGCTGTGAGTCCTCTGTTAGTTGCATGTTGTGTTTCTATGCTCAGCGTTCCTGTTTATTCGTTCCTGCATCTTATTTGAACTTAAGTGTACTCTACATCTTTGATCTCCTATGTAGTTAATTCCTTAGCTTTCTAGGTGAGTTCTGCTGATGCTCTCTCATGTATTCTGGTGAGGTAATAATAATAAGTGCCTTGGAGCAGCAATAAAGCTTTTTTCTTTATATGGCCGCCCTTCTCTGTACTGATGCCTGTTCAAGTCATCATATATACAAGTGTTGGTGGTGCTGTAATTCATATGATCAATTTGGAAATTGTCACATTTGGATGCAACAGAGTGTCAGTGCATATGAGCATTGAGATGGCGAGAAGAGTAATTGCCATGCCAGTGGCTTGGAATGTAATTTTGATAGCTAATGTCAGTGGATTGGCTTTATGCATTAAACCTCAATGTAACTCCCAAGTTATCATCGTCAACATCTTCAGAGAGGGTGGTCCGCTCCAGTCTGATCCAGAGGTCCCAGTAAATATCAACATAACTATTTGTACAATACACATTTACAGAGTTTCCTGCTATGGTCATGATATGGGCTGTTGACTTACAATCCAACAACCATGTTAGAGCAACTCCAATGTGGTGACCCAAATGTACACGGGTTTGGGTCGGCCGAGCGGATGGGTGCGTTTACTTTTTTATTTGGGTTGGCTGGTGCGCTCAACGGGTGGGAGACCCAAACCTGCGAGCGGCATTAAAAAAAACTTAGTAGATATGCGGCCAAAACAGTAAACTTGTCGCCCAAAGTTCACTTAAACATTAATAAAACTTAAAAAAAGTTTGCTCCGTTAGCACGTTGCCCTGTTGCCCAAAGTTCACTTAAACATTAATAAAACTTGAAAAAAGGTTTGCTCCGTCAGGACGTTGCCTTAGGCGTCGTCCTCCTCCTCCCTGAGGCCGGTGAGGTCAATGAACATCGGCTCCAGCCTAGCCCATGGAAAGGTAGTATCCCACGTCGCACGCGCTGCCTCCACCGTTTGTCCCGTTGGCTGTGGGGTTGGTGGCTGCACTGCTACTGCATGGGCGTGCTCTTCCTCCGCCTCCCGTGCCAAGCGACGCTCCAGCTCCAATTGTTGCTCGATGTTGGCGTGCGCCCTCCATTGTTGGAGGTACGCGACTTCTTGCTCTGGCATCCCCCAAGCCACACGCGCGGCGCTGACCCACTCACGGAGCTGCCCGGTTCACTGGTAGACCTTTGGCTGGTGCTTCATGGAATGTGGTTTTGGTTTGGGGAGGAACGCCCTGCGACGGCAGTAGCGAAGGGAGGATGACACAATCGTCGGGGCGGCCGCGGACAATGTGAGGGCCTCCTCCATGCCAACCCAGCGTGTGTCCTTGCGCTGGCTCTTCTTCAGGGCGCGCTGGATGGTGGCCTCCATGGCCTAGTAGGTCGCATGCACCTCCTCCTCCTCCGGCAAGGAAGGGGGGAGGGTGCACAACATGGTCGATGTGGATGCCGCGCGCGGCGCTCCTCCTCATGCTCTAGCGCAAACCAGCGGTCCTAGTTGGGTAGTCTGGCGCATAGGCACGCGTCGCGCACTGATCCGACATCAAGAGCTCGTGTCGCCGGCGAACATCCTCGGCATGCGCCCTCGCCGAGCACGGCACCGCCAGAACGGGGATCCTTTGTGGGTCCAGATGCCAACTGTGCGACAAGCTTACGTCTGGATATTGCAGGGGGCGACGGGACTGCCAGTGCCACTGTGCTTGGTGGATTGGTATGTACAACCGCTCCCGCTCCCGCGGTGGCGAGCCGACAACGACGGAGAAAGAGACGCGTGAGAAGCTCACGCCGGCACTAAACTTGCCCTTCTCCTTCCCACTGAAGAAACCCATGGTTGGCTGGCTGGCTAGGGTTTCTGGTTGCCAGCGAGGGAGCAGGCGTGGCCAGATGTGGATGGGGCGGTGGAAGTGGATGGGGCCAGCCCCGCCGCATGCTTGCATTAAAAAGGACGGGCACACGACATTTCCACCCATTGCTAGGTGGGCCCAAGGTAGGTGGGCGCGTCTACTATGACCGCGTGCGGTGGTTGGGTGGCCGACATGTGGGGACGCGGCGGACATGTAGCGGACGCAAACCGGCCCCAAATTTGGGCCAGAAATGGATCGGCGCGGACATCTAGCGGACATGTTTTGGGTTTGAATCGGCGCGTTGGGTCGGAGTTTTTGTCCGTGATGACCCAAACAAACACACGCGGAACGAGATGGGTCGCGCTTAGACTAGTCATAGTGGGAGTAACTTCGGCAGTAATATCGAGTCCAACTCAACAAAATTGCTTATGTGGTAATGAGTTAATGAGGAGAGAGATAGTTTCAGTAACTTAGCTAGTTATTGTAACATCACATGTCCCAATGCAATATGAGTCTATAACCTAATAAATGAATCTTTGCATGTTACCACACTTATGTTACTACCCACTATGAAGGTAGTAACATAATCCAGGGATATGTGTATGTTACTAGTGTATGTTACTCTCCATTGTGGCTACTTGTAGGGCGTGACCTGCTGTCACCGGGTTTCTGTCCCAACACGACACGTGCACTCGGTGTAACTCTAGTGCGCTAGTCGCCACTCCACTCGACCACTCCCCTCAAGCTGCCTGCCTTCATCCTTCTTCCCCCCCTATGCATCGGAGCAGTATTATTTTTGCTAAATGACCCCTTCTCTGGTCCTTATTATTTGCAGCATCTACAGCCGGACCTGAACCCGGATCTGGACCGGAGATCCATCCGGACCCGGATCTCTTCTCCCGCCGGGGCCGAACCCTCGGACCAGTCCGGCTGCGAGAGGCCACCGGCCAGGCTCCCGAGCGGCGGACGCGCCGGGCCGCCGCTCATCGGGGCCAGCCCCTCCCGCCGCGCCGGCTCGCGCATCGGCTCGGAGGCCCCTCGGGGCTGCCGCCGGTGCGGGAGGCGTCCGCGGCCGTGCAGGCTGCTGGTGCCCGTGGTGCGCTCCGGTCGAGGGCTTGGTCGGGCCGGCGCGGGATCTGAGCTGCCGTCCATGGATTTCTCGCAGCTTGGCTGCGTTTCGCTTTGGATCCGGTACGGTCCCCCGATCTCTCTCTCTCTCTCTCTCTCTCTCTCTCTCTCAGACTCTCACACGACACGCGCGCGTAGAGTTCACACCAGTAAATCCTAAACCGAATCAGCCGGGCTCTCGTTGCCGCCTCAGTTCCCCAGCGCTGCTACGGTGCCGCCAGCCACCGCCATTCCATTTCCATTGGCTTGGATTCGGTTGTGGCGTCGGCTGGGAACCGTAGGATGATGTCTGAGGTTTGGTCGGTCGAGGCCAGGTATGAGCAGCTCCTGAGAAGGATGGATGAGTGGACGCATTAGGTGTCGTGAACTAAAACCACGACACTTGGTTTGGAACGGAGGGAGTATATTTTAAAACCAAATCAGGCGAGCTCTCGTTGCCGGATCGCTGACCTATCGTCCGGATGCCCGTCGCGTCAGTTCCCCACCGCTACAGTGCTGCCAGCCACCGTCGTCCCATTGTCTTGGATTCGGTTGTGCGTGTCGGCTGGGAACCATACGGTGTTGTCTGATGCGTCGTCGGACCGTAGATTTGGTCGGTCGAGGCCAGGTATGAGCGGCCCCTGAGCAGGAAGGATGGATGGATGGATCTATGGATAGATGGATGTATGCATGCATATATGTATGGATATCACTCCGCAAAAAAGAAAAGAAAAAAATATGTATGGATATCATGGTCATGTTGCTCGGGAGTTCAACCTCCTTTTTGGAAAAAAAAGAGGGGCGATGCCGATGATGATGACTGTGGCTGAATTTATCATGTCTTGAGCAATCAAGACAGCTTGGCGAGGTGGGACTAAACAGTGCCAGAAAATTGGTGTCTGCGTTGGAGTTGGCTTTAGAGCCCACCCTTGCCTCTCTTGCAGCCTGTCCAATTCATCGCCAATGTTGGATGTTCTTTGCCTTGGATGGTCATTCTGATGAGTGATAACCAGGGCAGTTCTCTTACATGGCAATGGGTGGATTATGCAGCAAGAGATGTGAGTGTTGGGTTTGAAGATGAAATGCTAAACTGAGCCCTCTTTTGCTCAGTTCAGTTGCATTTTGTTTTGGATTCAGTATGGGTCCTCCTCACCTCTCTCTCTCTCTCTCTCTCTCCCTAAAACAAACCAGTCAAGCTCTCATTGCCGACTTGCTATCCCATCGTCCAGGTGGCTGCCACGTCAGTTCCCCGTCTCTACGGTGCTGCCAGCCACTGCCATTCCATTGCCTTGGATTTGGTTGTGGCGTGGGCTGGGAACCGTAAGGCGTTGTCTGATGCGTCGTCCACACTGGGAGGTTTGGTCAGTGAGCAGCTCCTGAGACTGAGACTAGTCATAGTGGGAGTAACTTAGGTTTTAGTTCAACAAATTGAACTAAAACCACGACAGTAATTATGGAACGGAGGGAGTAGTAACATGCATGCCACATAGGCAAAAAAGATTATGTGACAAGTAATTAAAGAGGATGGATGGATGGATGTGTGCATGCCTGTAATGGATATCATGGATGCGACAAGTTACTTACCACTACGACCAGCCTGATGGATGGATGATGTATGCATGCTACTGTGTGATGAAGAGATGGAGTTCTTACCAGGGGCGATGATGATGACCGTGGCTGAAATAAGCATGTCTTGAGCAATTAAGACAGCTGTGGCCTATGGGTACTAAATTAGAGCACACCCTTACCTCTCTTGCAGCCTGTTCAATTCATCGCTAATGTTGGATGTTCTGCGCCTTGGACGGTCATTCTGATAAATGATAACCAGGACAGTTCTTTTACATCGCGATGGGTAGATTATGCAGCAAGAGATGTGAGTGTTGGGCTTGAAGATGAAAGGCAAAACTGAGCCCTCTTTTGCTACGCTACAAATATTCGATTTTACCCTCTACTATGCACTGTTTTTTCTTTTCTATTCCTCTCTATTGCGTTGATGTGGGTAACGGCCCATCTGGACTTGGATTGATGTCTTCTCTTGGTGATGAAGCCAACCGCCCTAGCTTGGATTGATTTCCAGCTGGCTTTGTTTTTGCCTGTATAGTTGTACAAACTATATATGTCAAACGCACTATTGTTTTTGACTTGGATTTCTACCTTACGTTTTTCTTCTTTTCCAGAATGGAAAATTTATATTATCCTGTTTTTATTTGGCTTGGAGTTGCTCCTTTTATCTGAAGTGAACAAATGTAAATTGCTTCTTTCATTGCTAGTAATACAGCCATCAGCATAGTGTTCCAAATTAACTTCTGAACACAAGATATTTGTTTCTGTTGTGTGTTGATGAGTTCTATTCTTTTCTGAATGGCTATGATGATTTCCTCGTCTTGGTGTTGAAGATCTTTCAACATATCCTGAGATAGTGATGATTGGTTCCATTCAACTTTGCCCAGTTAGACAGTTAGTCATTATACTAGGAGGGCTTGCTCTGCTGCAAGTTACCAGTTGTGGCTATTTGTTGCTGGGCGGGGAAAGAGAGAGAGAGAGAGATGGTAAGGAGAGACCTGAAGGACTGGAATATCACCAAAGAACTAGCCATGGGCAGGGGTGCATGGAAATTAGCTATCCACGTGCCTATCCCAACTTGTTTGGGACTGAACGGCTTTGTTGTTGTTGTTGTTGTTGTTGTTTGGTACCGAAAGGCCTACCTGAAGCATTTTCCAACTTTGGTGATATATGGTGGGTTAAATCTGAGCCATTCAAGTAATACTCCAACTTTTTTCTGGATTTTACGAACTATTCGTGCATGTGTTTGTTATGACACCTGTGTCTGATACTTCTACTACTGTTTGGTTATAGTAATTTTGATCAGTGAGTAACTTTAGAATGTACTCCAGAAAACAGCTTGGTTTTCCTTAATAACTTTGTTTGTTTCTTCTTGCTTTTAAGAATACCTGTTTGGTAACTGTGAATGGTCATGGGTTCATTGCGAAAATTAAGTTGTATATATTCTGTACATTGTGGGCCTGTAGCTTGAAAAAGAAACCTGGCATTACCTATGGCTTTGGGTTCTCTGTTACGGCTCTGGTTCTTTGTGTGGACCTTCTGGGAAGGTGAGATGGTGTGAAATCTTTTATTTGAACCAATTTAAAAGCAGATTCTTGTTGATGCTATTTTTCAGTTTTTTGGTCCTATTTTCGCATCCATTGTCAAATTTTCTTCTATTGATATTTGCCATTGTAGTCCTCCTTAACTTCCACTATGAATGCATGCCATCCCTATGTCCTCATAAAGCTTCATCTGTGAGGGAGAGGCATCGATGAGGAAGGATGCTGGTGGTGATGCCTGCCGTCTCCCTATCAATTTGACTGGATAATTTCATTCTTCTGCTGTATTCTTTATCTACTTATCAGTTTGTACTTTTGGTTTCTCGTTACTTCTTTACTGGTTTCAAGTTTCAACTTAAGGGTCGTATATGGCATGTTAAGATTACTGTTTTCTTTGTGTCATGTTCATGAATGGCTGTGATGATATAGCTTCCCTGCGAGAGCTTCTATCTAACACCTGAATTGATTCACTTGGTGCTAAACTAGGATGGCTTGTGTCACAGCAAGTAACCAGTTTAGCGGCTAACTATTACTCCCTCCGTTCGCAAATACTCCTTCCGTCCCCAAATATAAGTCTTTCTAGAGATTCCAACAAGTGACTACATACGGTGCAAAATGAATGAATCTACACTCGAAAATATGTCTACATACATCCATATGTTGTAGTTCATTTGAAATGTATAAAAAGACTTGTACTAGGAACGGAGGGAGTATAAATGTTCGTGGTCATTCTACCAGAAATTCAGTTATGGTGTTGAGATGGGAGTGTATCTGAGCCATTTACTTATACATGTCCCAGTTTTTGTGTCCTCCAGTTCATGATTTGCTCCTGATATAGTGATTCTTTCTGCTATTACTGATTCTCCTGTGGTTTCTTGTCATCTTGCGCTTCTCTGTTATTCTCTTTGTTGGATTTACGCCAAGTGCTGTTGATGGCGATGACGAGTAAGGCTCATTCAGAGGTGTACTGAGATCATACCTGTTTGCATGGTATGGGTTAGGGTCAGGTAGGGTTTTGTGTGACTAGATGGAAGCGTGCAAATCAGGACGGCTTGCTTTCTGTGAGCAAAATGAATGCTGAAATGTCACACAGGGGCATCTCCAACGTGGATCACCACGTGTATGGGATACAGCGTGGGTTTTGCCCATATGATAGACGAGCCAACTCTGAGCCTCCCATTTCTTCTTTTAATAAATACGACCTCTCTACAATTTGTGCTTATGTGCTTACGTATATAATCTTCTCAATCTGTTAATGAATTATAGCAGTATTGGGATCTCACTGTAATATATGTTATGGTCTTTGACACTTACGAGAAATGCTCATAGCGAACTGGATGTTGAGCTATTTTACACTTGCATACTCAGAATGCTTTGAATTACTGATGCATCAACAGGTTCTACTTTGTTTGACTAAGAAACAATCCTGTGTGGCAAGGGCCTTGGCAAGCGGCAAAGGGCTTCACATCTTCTGTTCAAACAATGCGATTGCTTGTTCTGTTTTCTTTGCTCAGCGTTCCTGTTTAGTCATTCCTTCATTTTATTTCGCGCAAGGTTTTCTTCCCTTCCATACCTATATATTATATAAATTGTTCTACGTTGCTCTTTCTGATTCATGCATCTGCTGCACTATGGCACCTCAAGCTTCAGCAAAAATATATTACGTTTGGTCTTTGATGTCATCATATATTTATTTAGTTTTGAGTCCACCCATTTATTTTTTGTATAAATCATGTGCAACCTAATCTGCAGCACTGCCCCTATTGCTATGTTTGCCTCTTGTGTGATTCCACCTTGCCCTCTTTCTGTGCGCCGCTGATATTTCCAGTAATACAGTATGTGATTTCAACTTGAGTGTACTCGACATCTTTGATCTCCTTTATAGTTAATTCCAAAGCTTTCCGTGCGTAATTTTTGAACTACTGCTAATTTTAATGACACAATTGCTCGCCTAGAAATCTCAGTATTAGATAATCGCAAGCTACAATCATATAAACTGGACGGTTTGCCACCATGAGACACTCCCGAGTCTGATGAGTTCTTGTGACGTACTAACAAGTTCTGGTGACGTGTTTCTCTGAACGGAAGTCTGGTCATATATGCTTGGTCAATGGTTTGCATCTGTAACTCTTTTCCAATCACCGGCGCCGTAGAAGATGCAGGGCAAAGGACTTGGAAGGGCTTTCCTGTAATTGTTGTTTTCCAAGGTCTTACCTGCAATGCACGCCTTTGACTCAATATATGAACACGTGTGTCGCCTCTCAAAAAAAGTCTGGTCTTATATGCTTTCGTTGGTGGTTCTGTAATTCACATGGTCAAATTTGTTAACATGCTTGTCACAATTGGATGCAACTGAACTGAGTGTGAGTGCATATGATTATTAAGATGGCGAGAGTAGTAATTGCCATGGCTTAGAATGTCTAGTAATTTTGATAGCCAATGTCAGTGACTCAGAATTACGCATGAGCCCTAAATGCAACCGTCCTGTATTTGGACCTTTTGTTTCTGGCAGAGCTACGTGCCTACATGCTTACTCGCACAACTTAATGGCCCGTTGTACATTATGCCGTTGGCGATTATACAAGCACTTTGTTTTGTCGGAAGTACACTTGTTGCTGGTGGTTGCTAAAATATCTGTGTGAGGAGTCTAGACTGTATCTTCCCATATACATGTTCAGTTTTGCTTAACGATGAAAGGATATTGTCCAGTAAATTTCTAAAATATCGGAATAAGTATTTATATGGAAGGTTGCATCATGTAGATACAAGAGTGAATGAGACAAGTCAAAGAGACCGGGAGTAGGTTGATAAACTTGTTTGCATATTTGAAACCGGAGGTATTGTACTTACACTAGTATGTGTGGGCATACACTCATTTTATGAAATCCGGCTCAGCCCCTTTCCATTACAAAATACTACTCCCTCTATAAAGAAATATAAGAGTGTTTAGATCACTAACTTTAGTAATCTACTCTTATATTTCTTTACATTTTAGTGATCTAAATGCTCTTATATTTTTTTACAGAGGGAGTATAACAAAGGTGCAACCTGTCTAAAAAAGGTTAAAAAAGGAAAAAAGGGAAGTGAGTTGAATGCATTGACAGAAAACCCTCGTGTCATTACGTGTGATTGCAACTGAAGTATGCGGGACACAAACTAAACCTAATAAGTTCCAACATAGCATAACTAGGACGACTCTCCTCAAATAACGTGTCCCAGAAAAGACACCTCAGAAGTCACATTTCTTCAGTTTTGCATATGAATCATGCTTCATTAATGTCTGAAGAACTATTTCTGCATGTTGATCATGCTCTTCTTCTATCTTTGAATAAATCAAAATATCATCAATAAATACAACCACGAGACGATCCAAAAAAGGTCTGAACACATGGTCCATTAAGTCCATGAAGCCCGGGGAGCATAATGTCCATATCTTGTGTGGAACACTGTTTTTTTGGAATATCTCCATGCTTTATTTGTAGCTGGTGATATCCTGACTGCAAATCTATCTTTGAAAATATTTGTGTTCCTTGTAATTGATCGACCAAATCATCAATTCTTGGTAATAGATATCGGTTCTTAATAGTTACCTTGTTTAGCTCCCGATAAGAATCCTAGACATCAGAGATAGAATTATGAGAAAAATGACCATCCAATTTGTAAAAGTCGAATGGAGCAACCACACAGAGAGGAAGCGACCTGGGAAAAAGAAGACGATTTGCGTGCATGTTTTCCGCATCTCCAGTTTATAGGTAATTAAATTTGAGGACGGAATTTCTATAAGTAGGGGAGGATGTAATACCCGTGTTATTTAGAATAAATGAGGTGCTTTAATTGGGAAATTAAAGAAAAATTAGCACACACTGAAGTTGTAATTAGCAGTCTAATTAAATAAAATCAATCATTGGCCATCATTGTTTAGTACTAAGTGGAGTAGTCAAGTGATTCCTTAGTGTAGAAGGATGTGCATTAGAAGAATGTGTAGGTAGAGCCTTCGAGTAGGTGGCCAAATGTGGCTGTAGTACAAGATATTTTGCAGCTCAAGCTTGCACTATCTATGGCATTAAGTTACATGCTGATTCAGCCATGCACGTGTGCGGTTCTAGATGTCAAAGTACAAGCAACTGTAAAACCTAGGACACCGAGGCCTTAGATTTTTCTGAGTTACACTTATCGAGCCCCATTCCCTTCTCTACTATGCCTATAAATAGATGAGCAGGACTACACAACAGTAACCATCACAACATACGTACTAGCTCACTAGTTAGCTTTGCATGGAGTAGAATCACTTTGATACCACTTTAACTATCACACCCCGAGACCTTAGATTAGCGAGATAGACAGCCGTTGGTGACTATAGGCCTATCTCGCCTAGGCCCAGTCTAGGGGCTTGACATACATGAAATTTGTTACCGCCGCCGACGACGAGAGGTGTTACGGGGTGATGACGTGATGCGAATGGGCTACCAGAGGGATGTGATGGCAACGATGTTAGAGGCCGGAGACACATGCCAGACGTCGCAACAGTTGATGGTGCGGGCTGCACCCGGTCCAGTATCCTCTTTTCTCCGGGGATATGCGAAGACCTGGCGTGGGAAAACGATGATTGTTACAATATTTTATCTAACATTCGCCAACACTCTAAACTAATCGAATCGGTCGGTGCTAGGTGCCCGGCCCGGCCAGCCAACGCCTAGTGTTGCCCCCTAAAGTTTTTGTCTGAGTGTTTTTTTCATCAAAATTTATTGTGCGAGGTCCGCTTCAATTTTCAGATCATTTGGACATCTGAGTATCTCTCAACAAAAAAAGAGAATTCGGGTAAAAACAGTGCATGTATAGTAAACTTCTTTTACATACCCCGAATTTGTCCTATTTGCCAAGAGCTGCTCAGATGTTCAAATGATTTAAAAATTAAAGAGGGCCTCACCCATCAAATTATTTACAATGCAAAACAAATTTAGAATTTTTTGAATTTTTTAGTATTTGTTTTGATTTTTTCCTTGGCGCGGGTGCAGATGAGCCCGGGCTCAGAAGTGGATACCGTTTTGGCTGGACTGCACTATTTTGGCTGGCAAGATTGCATACGATCTGGGATGAATATGACCCAAAAATCAAAATTGTTTCTTTTGACGTTACAAATATGTACATATATTAAAGGGGCTAAGCTAGAGCTTCTTTCATGCATTTGAAGTGCTGGACGGGAGCTCTCTCTTAGGCTGACACGTGTCTTTGGCTTTCTTGGATTCACTTCCAATTTTGGAGCGAGTTTTCTCGTTCAGGCTATTGGTTTTATGCTAGCACGTGGAGTTGCCTTTTTTTTTGCGAGAAAATTTCCGATCTATTCATCTTCAATCATGGCAGTACAACGAATACCAGAAATAATAGAAATTACATCCAGATCCGTAGACCACCTAGCGACAACTACTAGCACTGAAGCGAGCCGAAGGCGCGCCGCCGTTATCGCCCCTCCATCGCCGGAGTCGGGCACAATTTGTTATACTAGACAGTCGGGAAGTCGTCGTGCTAAGGCCCCGTAGGACCAGCGCACCAGAACAACAACAGCCGCAGATGAAGAATAACGTAGATCAAAAAAATCCAATCCGAAAACACACGAACGTAGACGAACAACGACGACATCTGAGCAAATCCACCAAAGATAGATCCGTCGGAGACACACCTCCACACGCCCACCAATGACGCTAGATGCATCGCCGGAACGGGGGCTAGGCGGGGAGACCTTTATTCCATCTTCAGGGAGCCGCCGCCGTCTCGTCTTCCTGAACAGGACACAAACCCTAGCAAAACTGAAAGAAACGATTAAAACGGAGCCTCCCGCCGACCCTCGCCAAGATCCACTGCGCCCCCATGGCCCTAAGGCCATCGGAGAGGAGGCGGACCTGCGGCGGCGGCGGGAGGCAAAACCCCTAACTTTTTGTGGAGGAGAAGGAGGAGGCGGCGGCTACAAAAGACGACAGATACGTGGAGAGCTGCAGTTAGCCACCGCTTTATCTCTCCACGTATCTCATCTAGAACTTCCCTGTATGCAGAAAATCAAATCATTTGACCTTCTCCTCAGCCCAACACACATCTGCTCCGGGTGCTTCGCTGCCCCCTTTGGCTAGCCGCCTGCCGTGCCACCACCACAATGCTCTCCCCTCCCTCCCCTGGCCAGTGAAAAATCACAAAACTGGCTCTTTGGCCAAAGTTCAGCATAAAATGTATTTTTTCTAAAGAAATTCACGAAATGGCCCTACCCGCATGACACCCGTGCCCCAGGCGCCATGCTAGATACCATAACGCCCTGGTCAAAGACGCCATGAGCGTCGGCGCTGACTGCCACGTTGGCCTGGCCTTGGGCCCAGGACGCCATGGGCTGCACCACAACGCCCTGGCCTGGGGCGCCATACCGCTTCACCATATCGCCGCCCGAGCCCCTCTGGTCTCTGTTCGTTCTTTCCTCTCTCTATTCTTTCCCACACCCATGGCGCCGCTCAAATCGTCCCTCTCTCTCCCCACTCAAATGTTGCGGATCTGAGACAAAAATCAGTGGACCCGGTTGCCCTTCGAATCCTCAAGGTATTCTTCTCCCTTTCCCCTCTTTCTATTGGTTGAAATCTCTACATTTGATTGATTTGGGTGAAACCATAGTTCATCCTTTTCTTGAAATGGATAGTGGATTTTGGTGTGATAATGTAGGGATTAGTGTGATCTAGGATATGTATGGCTTAGAATATGTATGATATGGGATTTTATGGAAGTGCTATGAATTTGGTTAGGATATGCCGCACATATATGGTGTATGGAAGAATTTGTGCAAATATATGGTGTATGGTATTGTAGAAAATTGTATGCACATATATGCTGTATGGAAGAAGAAATAGTGTAGAAATTTTGCACATGTATGTATGTTTTTGCACTAGTGCGGATATTTGCAAATGACAACGGGGCTTACCATATACATTTGTAATTTGTAGGATGGCCTCTCTTATCAATCCATCGTACGATCAATTGCATCGTGGATGGTTCATGGCAGAAGAAGGAAGGGTATTTGATTAGCTTCACCTGAGGTCCGGTTCGGTTCATGGCAAGATGGAGTATGACAAGCGATACACGGAGTATATCCGGAAGACCGGGCTTCTCCCTTTCATCTCACTCGTGTCTCGTTCGATGCCGAAGATGAACCCTTGTGCGATCATGACACTCGTTAACCGATGGCGCCCTAAGACACATACTTTTCACTTCTATGTTGGGGAGATGATGGTCACTTTGCAGGATGTGTCTCTAATCACTAGACTTCCCATCAAAGGAGAGCCTATTTGTTTTAGCAAAGATTCTGATGGATGGCGTGAGATTATGGTTGGACTCATAGGGAGGGAGCCAGGGGTACAAGGGAAGTCCGCCAGTGCAAGTTATCATTGGATTGCTGAACACTTTGGGGAATGCCCGGCTGATGCGGACGATGAAACAATGTAGCAGTATACCAAGGCATACTTGTGGTATGTAGTCAGCCGAACTCTTTTCTCTGATGGCACCGGTGTGAACACTTCCTTTATGTGGTTTAAGCTATTTGCTGGGTGGGAGCATGGACTCGGTTGGTGTACGGCGGCGTTGGCTTATTTGTATGGTCAGGTAAGTAGTTTTGCTTATAATAGTGTGTTCATCATGTAGAAATTTTCTCTAGTTTATAATGACATATTTCTTGTTTGTGTGTAGCTGGACGAGGCATGCCGTAGGGGCGCGAATCCAAGAAACGTCGTAGAGTCAAAGGAAGCCAACATTGGTGGCCAATGCTTCTATTATCGATCTGGAGTTGGGAGCACTTGCGAGTGGGGCGACCGACACCAAAGGGTTATGACCCGTGGGATGATCATCATGACCCAGACCGTATGCCTACATGGGCATATAAGTGGGACAAGGTTGAAGGTTTTGTTGGCAACTCAAAGACCATGTATTTGCACTACTGCAATGAGCTTGACATCATGACCCCGGAGCAGGTTATCTTAGTAGCTTCTTGCTTTGTCTCTTCGATTTCTTCGGTTTTCCAAAAATCATACTAACAATGTAGTTTTTTCTTAATCTTTGTTTATAGGTTACCTGTGAACCGTACGGAACGAAGGGCAACATTGGTAGGGGAGCTGGTTTTATTACTTTTAGACTTAACCCAAAGTGTCTACAGTAAGCAAACTTATGGCGGATGCATTGCCCGTTGATTTGTTATTATGCTGTTGAGTTTTATCAGCCACAACGAGTTATGACATAGTTTGGCTTATTTAAAGAGACCCCGCCGAAGTACATGGACACTTCGCTACATTTGCATAGGTAAGTGATTAGCACTTCAAATGCTTTCTCCATTGTTTTGCAGATAGTAACGAAAATGCATTTGTCAAATGCTATGCACTCTCGACAAGATGAAGCAGAAGAGTATAAAAAAATGGGATCGAGAGCATGACATGTATATCCAGGAGTTCAAGCACAAGCTCAATAAGATTGAGCTTTCATTGCGTCAACCCACTTCTAAGCCTCCCTCATGGCCTTTTGATACAGAAGCATTCAACAATTATCTTGTGTGGTTTCGTTCCGTTGCACGTACTCAACTTAACGCACCCGCGTTTCAGCTAGGGGACATATTACATGAACCCAATCCAGGTTTTGATCCGATGGCCAATATGGAGTACAACAGGCTTATTAGAGATGGTAGACGGTATGAATCGACACCAACTATCCTCTTTGTGGTAAGTTACCGTTATATCTATATGCTTGCCTACATTGTGCTAAAATGATTTGTCCTATTCTGTCCAACAGCAAAACGAGCTCCCGAAGCATGTCAACGACGCCGGTGAGGCACTCAAGTACCCTCCAGGTGAAGAGTCGTACAACAAGCTTAAAGCTTTTGTTGAGGTATGACATTTGATAATTTGCTTTCCGTACACATTTTTGAGGCATATCTCCTAACTTCATGATATGTCAATTTCATAGCGGAGCATGTCTTGGGCACGTGGCCTTGGTGCTCTACTAGGCTGCCGCTCCACTGATGTTGTAGTCCCTACTGCTTCGAGGTCGAGATCATATTCAAGCGGCACCCAATAGTAAGGCGACGAATCGGTTGATGATGAGGGGGATGAACAGATGCATGATGAGATTAGCACCTCGCAGTTGCACAATGCACCTCAGCCTAGTCAAAGGCGTGGAAAGTATACTCTAGGCAAATACGCAAGGAAGGCATGTAAGGACCGGGTGATCGAGGCCGCCTCTCAGGAGGAGGAGGAAGAGGAGGTGCCATAGCTCCAGAGGAGAAGGCGCTCAGTGAAGGGGAAGGATGCTGCACTGGCTAAGAGGGGGAAAGGAAGGAAATGATGCATTTGTCGTCAAGTTGATGTAGTATTTGTCCAAAACTAGATGTCGTGAACTTATGTTTGTCGAGGACTTGTAGTATTTGTCCAAAACTAGATGTCGTGAACTTATGGTTGTCGAGGACTTGTAGTATTTGTCCAAAACTTGATGTCGTGAACTTTTTTGTTGGAAAATTTGATGTGTGTCATTTATGTCTGTCAACACTTATTGTTAGAAACTTTGTAGCATTCTCATCAAAATAAAAAACAGAAACGGAAGCAGAAACAGAAGTTGACAACATGGCGCCCCAGCCCAAGGCGCCATGGTCAACTACAGCATGGCGCCCCAGCCCAGGGCGCCATGGTCGTGTAAATGGCTAAGTCCTGAGATTTTTAGCTCTTGATGTTGGGGGCGCCATGCATTTTTTTCTGGGCGCCATGTATGATGCCCTCGCCCAGGGCGCCATGGTCGTCGAAAATGGTTAAGTTCTGAGATTTTTAGCAATGTGCGCTTGAACTGGCTAGTCAGAAATGTGCCATCCACGGACATAACCGGCCTACAATGCCCAAAGGCCCTAATGCATGGCTCAAAAGTCCAGAATGCATGTGAAAGTGCAACTATACCTAGGTGGTTTTGGTAATTCCTAACAACATATAGCTCATCGAGCTAACATCATTCCAAGATGAACATTTCAGGAAAATCTCAATGAATGGTATGGCAAGGATGAGGAAAGTGGATCCCTCAAAATAATAAGGATAAAAGGATTGGCTCAAGCTCAAAAGCTCAAGACTCTACATTTTATATTTAGTGATCCAAAATCACATTGAGTCTATAGGAAAAGCCAATACTATCAAGGAGGGATGAGGTGTTGTTTAATGAGTTTCTTGCTCCACAGTGCTTAGTGATATGCTCCAAAAACCCTCAACTACTTTCTCATATCCACATATGACCCAAACCAAAAGTCAAACTCGGCCCCACCGATTCTTTCTATCCGGCGCCACCGAGTTCAGATGTCATAGCCACTGCCACAAACCCTAGGCAAATCGGTCTCACCGATAGGGATCTCGGTCTCACCGAGATGGGATTGTAATCTCTCTGTTTCCCTTCATAACGTTTCGGTACCACCGAGATGAGCGATCGGTCCCACCGAGATTGCAATGTAAACTCTCTGTTTCCTTTTCGTAACACTTCGGTCCCACCGAAATTAGCGAACCGGTCCCACCGAGTTTACCTGACCAACTCTCTGGTTAGCTTATTACCAAAATCGGTCTCACCGAGTTTGTGTAATCGGTCTCACCGAGACTACGTTAGCCCTAACCCTAACCATATCGGTCCTACCGAGTTGCATGTCGGTCCCATCGAAAATTCTAACAGTCACTAGGTTTACTAAATCGGTCTGACCGAGTTTGTTGATTCGGTCCCACCGAGATTGCTAAATTGTGTGTAACGGTTAGATTTTGTGTGGAGGCTATATATACCCCTCCACCTCCTCTTCATTCGTGGAGAGAGCCATCAGAACGAACCTACACTTCCAACTTACCGTTTCTGAGAGAGAACCACCTACTCATGTGTTGAGACCAAGATATTGCATTCCTACCATATGAATCTTGATCTCTAGCCTTCCCCAAGTTGCTTTCCACTCAAATCTTGTTTCCATCAAATCCAAATCCTGTGAGAGAGAGTTGAGTGTTGGGGAGACTATCATTTGAAGCACAAGAGCAAGGAGTTCATCATGAACACACCATTTGTTACTTCTTGGAGAGTGGTGTCTCCTAGATTGGCTAGGTGTCACTTGGGAGCCTCTGACAAGATTGTGGAGTTGAACCAAGGAGTTTGTAAGGGCAAGGAGATCGCCTACTTCGTGAAGATCTACCGCTAGTGAGGCAAGTCCTTCGTGGGCGACGGCCATGGTGGGATAGACAAGGTTGCTTCTTCGTGGACCCTTCGTGGGTGGAGCCCTCCGTCGACTCGCGCAACCGTTACCCTTCATGGGTTGAAGTCTCCATCAACGTGGATGTACGATAGCACCACCTATCGGAACCACGACAAAAACATCCGTGTCTCCTATTGTGTTTGAATTCTCCAAACCCTTCCCCTTTACATTCTTTCAAGTTGCATGCTTTACTTTCCGCTACTCATATACTCTTTGCATGCTTGCTTGAATTGTGTGAAGATTGCTTGACTTGTGCTAAGATAGCTAAAATCTGCCAAAGACTAAAATTGCGAAAAGGATAAGTTTTTAATTGGTCAAGTAGTCTAATCACCCCCCTCTAGACATACTTCCGATCCTACAAGTGGTATTAGAGCTTTGGTCTCCATTTGCTTTGATTTCCATAGCTTTTGGTGGTCATAGCCTTGGTTTCACAACCTAGGAGAGTATGGCATCTAGCAAGGGAAATTATCACCGTAGAGGTCCTTACTTTGATGGTACGAGTTTTGCTAGTTGGAAGCATAAGATGAAAATGCATATTCTCGGACATAACCCCGCCGTTTGGGCTATTGTGTGTATTGGCTTGCAAGGTGAATTCTTTGATGGGAGAGAACTGAACCGTGAAGCTAGCGCGGAAGAGTTGAAGATGCTGCAATACAACACTCAAGCTTGTGATATCCTCTTCAACAGACTGTGCCCCGAAGAATTCAACAAAATCAGCCGTCTTGAGAATGCAAAGGAAATTCGGGATACTTTGATTGATATGCACAAAGATATCGACTCCGTCAAGGAATCCAAGTTGGATGTGCTCCAAAGTCAACTTGACAAGTTCAAAATGAAGGATGGTGAAGGTGTCGCCGAAATGTACTCTAGGCTTGTTCTTATCACAAATGAGATTGCGGGCTTAGGAAGTGAAGAGATGACCGACAAATTCATCATCAAGAAGATCCTAAGAGCATTGGATGGAAAATATGATACCGTGTGCACATTAATCCAAATGATGCCCAATTACAAAGATCTCAAGCCAATGGAGGTCATTGGAAGAATTTTTGCTCATGAGATGTCACTCAAGGATAAGGAGGAACTTCAAAACAGGTCAAGTGGTGCTTACAAAGCCTCATGTGAAGCCCCTACATCATCAAGTGAGAAACAAACCTTCAATGAAGAATTGAGCTTAATGGTGAAGAACTTCAACAAATTCTACAAGAGTAGAAGCAAAGAGAGAAGCTCCAAGTCAAGGTCCTACAATGACAAAAGATCTTATAGTCGAGAGCGCAATTGCTACAACTGTGGGAGACCCGGACACTATTCCAATGAGTGTACGGCACCCCACAAAAGAAGAGAAGAATCACCCAAGAGGAGAAGTAGATGAGAAGAATCACCACCAAGAGAGAGGAGGAGTAGAGATGATCTTTATGAACGAAGAACATCCCGGAGAAGCAAGGATTCAGAAAGGAAGGACAAGTCATCAAGGAGCTACACAAAACGAAGACATCAAGCTCATGTTGCTGAATGGGTATCCGGCTCCGACTCCGACAATCACTCTGAGAGAAGCTATCACTCCGACTCTGAACATACTCAAGATGAAGGCGCTGCCGGTCTAGCACTTGTGTCAACCAACTCCTACGACATATTTGATTCACCAAATGAAGGACTTGGAAGATGCTTCATGGCTAAAGGCCCTAAGGTAACAGCCCGAGTATGTTGATTTCAATAGTGATGAAGATGACTTGTTAGGTTATGATGATTTACTTGTTGACAACTCTAGTGATGAATACTATGATGAAACGTCAATTAATCATGCTAATCAAGATAAAACGAATGACAATGATAAGGAGAAAATTGAGCTTCTTACTAAAGAACTAAACACTCTTAAGTTAGCTCATGAAACTATCTTAGAAGATCGTCGAGAACTTTTAAGGACTCATGAGAAATTACGCTTTGAAAAGCTCAACCTTGAGCAAGAGCATGAGTTCTTAAAGGCAATCAATGATGATCTCCATAAGAAAAGTTCTTCTTACATTGCCAAGCGTTTACTCTTATCTACTTACATGCCTCAAGTCAAGTCCATTAACAAAAACAAGAAGGATTCTTCCTCTAGTAGTAACAATAATCATGCTAAATCCAATATTGTTGCTTCTAGTAGTTCTCTTGATTCCACTAATGATTCTCTTAGCCAAGTTACTCTTGAGCAAGAAAATAGCTTATTGACGGGAATTATAGAGAAAGGTGTTTACAAGAGCCTTGCCGGGAGTAAGCAAATTGAGGAAATTGTACGCAAGCAAGGAAGGCATCAGAAGAACCAAGGTGTTGATTTTGAACGAAAGTTCAATGCCAATGGAGTTGAGTGGGAAGAAGATCAATATCCCAAGACGAAGTTTGTTCCTCAACAAGAGAAGTATGATCCTACTTCCTTCAAGGGGACACAAGCTCAAGATGATCTTCCACCACAAGACCACAAGCAAAAAGGCAAGGACAAGCTTCAAGAGGAGATTGATGCATTTGAAGAAGCTCCTAAGGCCTTGGTCAAGTGGGTTCCCAAGACTACGTCAAAGTTCTACTTCATCAAGTACGACTACAACTCCAAGGATTCCCATCAAGATGATGTGGATCCCGAAGAAGAAGAACTAGAGAGTTCTTGAGGGTGACTCCGCCAACATACTTCACTCATATCTTTTTGGCAACAACAAGTGCAATCAACTTCCACATCTTGCACTAGTTCAAGGAGTCACAAACCCTCTTGTTGGTAAGACAAGGGACAAGGTAATCTAATGCTTTCATGGACATCATCTTGTGTGTGCATCACTCTATGTCTATGGATATACTTATTTGTTCCTTGTGGGACTAACCCGTATAGGTATTGAAAGTGCAACTCACTCCAAAGGATTGCTCCAAATGATCTTCATCAACATTGAGCATCCACATCTTCAACACCTACATGAAGTCATCATCGACAAAACCCAAGGTTAGTTCATCCCTCTAAGGGGGGATCTCACATCTAGGGGGAGCTTAACTCTAAGAATTGAGTCAAAGCAACTCTAATGGTGTGAACACATCAATGCATTATGTAAAAGTGGTAACCCCACTTGAGCTTAAATGATGAGTATGACCTATGATCAAATGTTCTCATTTGACTCCTAAGTCAATATACTCATATATAGATGACCTAGTCATTGCCAATTGTTTGATAAATGCTAGAATTGGTTGTGCGTGCTTTGCCACATATTTCATTTGCCATTTTATTGTGTGAGCATGTTGGTGGCATATTTAACTCATTCGAGGACATCCACTTGTTGCTTTGATTGATTGGCTTCTTTTTCTTTTGCCAAGTGGATGAACAAGAATGCCTAAGAACCTTCTCTAGCTATCTATGCTTTTCTTGTCTCAAACTCTATTCATGCTACATCACAAAATTTGATCAAGTCAGATTCGAACCACTCTGTGTGAGGAGCACTCGGAGTCCCCGATTCGTCATGGACTTAAACTTCCAAAACTTCTTTGTGCATTTCGGTCTGACTGATTCTTCCATTTTGGTCATACCAAGATCACTAAGTCGATCTAGGTTTTTAATCTCGATGCAACCGATTTGAACATTTCGGTCACAACGAGTTGCCGTAACTGCCAACAGTTATGCATCTCGGTGCCACCGAAT
The DNA here is from genome assembly GCF_002162155.2 of Triticum dicoccoides. Taxonomy (NCBI): domain Eukaryota; kingdom Viridiplantae; phylum Streptophyta; class Magnoliopsida; order Poales; family Poaceae; genus Triticum; species Triticum dicoccoides. The sequence goes on from NC_041393.1 coordinate 705,194,414, forward strand.
TGTTCCACTCGATCACACCGACAGGATCGGGCTATATATACTCACGGGCAAAAATTTGGAAACTTTCTCCAGACCTCTTCGCCCGCGCATAGCTCGCTCTGCCTCCAGGGTCTCCGGATCGTCCTTCTCGTTGCCAGCCGCCTCCAGTCGCTGGTCTTCGCTGCCGTCAATAGAATTCAACCCCGCCGTTGCCGCCGTAGCGAGTTCATCGCCAAGCTAGGGTATGGAATCACAGTGCTATCCCCGATCGATTCCTAGCACATTGTGTTCATCATGATTCTTGCCACGATTGAAACGATTCTATCCAGTCAAAACAATCCATAGATTAGAAGTGAATTGGAAATTTAGGGTTAGGTTTCCGCCGAAACCATCTCGGACCCACCGAGTTGTAGAACTCGGTTCAACCGATTCGGCTAAGGCCATTGCACAAGTGATTCTTGGTCTGACTGAGAATTGCAAATTGGTGTGACCGAGTTCAGGACTTTGTGAAACCCTAGCAGTCTCGGTGCCACCGAACTGTGACTCGGTCTGACCGAGTTCACTAGTTTAGGTTCCAAAGCTGCTTCGGTATCACCGAGTTTGCAAATTGGTTGATCCGAAATGCTTTCTGTGGGAAATTAAAACTAAGTTTTTGAATCATTCTTTTGCAAAAACCTCTATGTTTTGTGATGCTCATCCACTCTATCTCATCTGTATCTACTCACAGGGTCTGCAGTCAGTGGTTGCAATATGTCTGATCAAAGTGCAGCCAGAACCAGCCAGAGGAGCAGATTCACATGAGTGAGGGCACTAGTCCCTCGAGCACCTCAGATGATGGCAACAGGATCACCCCAAGCAACTTACCCAAAGCTGCCACCAGGGCCAGAAAGAAGAGAACCTCAGACTGTGAGGATGAATACTATGTGGCAGTTGAGGATGAGGCCACTTCCAAGAAGAAAGTGCTCAAAAAGGAATATGGCACAGCAGCAGCCACCAAGCTAGGTCTAAATAAGAAAGTCCCTGCAAGAGGACACCTATCCTGAAAGTCAGAGAATCAACTCAAGTACCTGAGAAATTTGATCCCAAAGAGGCTGCTGCAGAAGGGAAGAAGAGGAAGGAAAGGGTCAAGAAGACCATGGCCAGAGTTGTTGGACAACCTTCCATGATGGAAGAGGAAGAAGAAGAAGAGGCTGCGGCTCCAACACCTACACCTCCAGCTCCATCCACTTCCACTGATGCTTTCATCCTTGGAGTCCTATCTACACCACCACCTGAAGATCAAGCCTGAGAGTCGTTTTAGTACTATGCATTTTCTAGGAACTTTTTGGTAACTTATTGCCAAAGGGGGAGAAAAATGTATAGATCATAAGCTTCGAGAGAGAGTGTTGCTTTTTTTTCTCTCTTGCTTTGGTGGTTGAACTTTATTTGCTTGTTCGAGATACTTTTTGTCTGTGTGATACCTGTATGATCATGTGTTTGATCATATGCTACATTTATGCTTGTTGGATGACATTATCCCATCTATCTCTATATGATCATTCACTTTGCTTGGTGATGAGTGCATGTATTCAATCTTTATTATTTTGAGCGCTCCACCAAGATGTATGTGACATGGAAGAGTAACCCATGAGTCTAACTCTTTGTGCATTTGCAGTCCAAAGCAAATCTTAAACCATGCACAAATTTAGGGGGAGCTCTTGCTTATCACATACTTCTCAAAGCGACAATGATTTTCACTCTTATTATTATTTGTCAAAGCTTTGATCTATATGTTGTCATCAATTACCAAAAAGGGGGAGACTGAAAGTGCAACTATCCCTAGGTGGTTTTGGTAATTCCTAACAACATATAGCTCATTGAGCTAACATCATTTCAAGATGAACATTTCAGGAAAAGCTCAATGAATGGCATGGCATGGATGAGGAAAGTGGATCCCTCAAAATACTAAGGATAAAATGATTGGCTCAAGCTCAAAAGCTCAAGACTCTACATTTTATATTTTAGTGATCCAAGATCACATTGAGTCTATAGGAAAAGCCAATACTATCAAGGAGGGATGAGGTGTTGTTTAATGAGTTTCTTGCTCCACAGTGCTTAGTGATATGCTCCAAAAACCCTCAACTACTTTCTCATATCCACATATGACCCAAACCAAAAGTCAAACTCGGCCCCACCAATTCTTTCTATCCGGCGCCACCGAGTTCAGATGTCATAGCCACTTCCACAAACCCTAGGCAAATCGGTCTCACCGATAGGGATCTCGGTCTCACCGAGATGGGATTGTAATCTCTCTGTTTCCCTTCGTAACGTTTTGGTACCACCGAGATGAGCGATCGGTCCCACCGAGATTGCAATGTAAACTCTCTGTTTCCTTTTCGTAACACTTCGGTTCCACCGAAATTAGCGAACCGGTCCCACCGAGTTTACCTGACCAACTCTCTGGTTAGCTTATTACCAAAATTGGTCTCACCGAGTTTGTGTAATCGGTCTCACCGAGATTACGTTATGCCCTAACCCTAAACATATCGGTCCTACCGAGTTGCATGTCGGTCCCATCGAAAATTCTAACAGTCACTAGGTTTACTAAATCGGTCTGACCGAGTTTGTTGATTCGGTCCCACCGAGATTGCTAAATTGTGTGTAACGGTTAGATTTTGTGTGGAGGCTATATATACCCCTCCACCTCCTCTTCACTCGTGGAGAGATCCATCAGAACGAACCTACACTTCCAACTTACCGTTTCTGAGAGAGAACCACCTACTCATGTGTTGAGACCAAGATATTCCATTCCTACCATATGAATCTTGATCTCTAGCCTTCCCCAAGTTGCTTTCCACTCAAATCTTCTTTCCACCAAATCCAAATCCTGTGAGAGAGAGTTGAGTGTTGGGGAGACTATCATTTGAAGCACAAGAGCAAGGAGTTCATCATCAACGCACCATTTGTTACTTCTTAGAGAGTGGTGTCTCCTAGATTGGCTAGGTGTCACTTGGGAGCCTCCGACAAGATTGTGGAGTTGAACCAAGGAGTTTGTAAGGGCAAGGAGATCGCCTACTTTGTGAAGATCTACCGCTAGTGAGGCAAGTCCTTCGTGGGCGACGGCCATGGTGGGATAGACAAGGTTGCTTCTTCGTGGACCCTTCGTGGGTGGAGCCCTCCATGAACTCGCGCAACCGTTACACTTCGTGGGTTGAAGTCTCCATCAACGTAGATGTACGATAGCACCACCTATCGGAACCACGACAAAAAACATCCGTGTCTCCTATTGCGTTTGAATTCTCCAAACCCTTCCCCTTTACATTATTGCAAGTTGCATGCTTTACTTTCCGCTGCTCATATACTCTTTGCATGCTTGCTTGAATTGTGTGAAGATTGCTTGACTTGTGCTAAGATAGCTAAAATCTGCCAAAGACTAAAATTGGGAAAAGGAGAAGCTTTTAATTGGTCAGGTAGTCTAATCACCCCCCTCTAGACATACTTCCGATCCTACAGCGTGTCCAAATATTCGAATGATTGCATCGTTGTATATCCTTGTTCTCATGCCATCTGGCTCCACCATATAGTACATGCCAGGATTTTATGCCACCATCACTTTCAACACCATCGCGAGGCGGTTGTATGTATCTTCCCAACCACCATAAAATATCTCAAAGGCAGCTTGCTTGGCCTTCCATGCCTTCCTATACTTCACCTCGTAACCAAAAACCTCCTTCACCATCTCCATCAAAGCCCGAATGGGATATGTCGGGAGTATCTTTATGGAGGCTGAAAATCAATATGCAATGAATTTGGAGGTCAATTGACGGTGATCATCCTTTACATTAGCATCATCAATATCCTTGCAACTACATCGATGGTGAAACACGGAAGAACTTGTAATCTTTGACACATCTTACATGGATAACCAAAGGGCAATGATTCTTGTGTTCCTCACATCTGACCACATAACGCACTTTCAAGTTTGACTTCTCCACAAAGAATGGCCAATGAAACTTAACCACGTAGTCCTTGGCCCATATTTGAAGTTCTGCCAAGCTTTCAAAGATTGTTCCTTCACTAACACCATACACACTTGCTTTGGTATCTCGCTTTGATGTTAACCTTGGTGCAAGAATTTTACTTGTGCCACCATCAACAATCGCCTTATCGGCTAGGCTTAGATCACGAAACAATGATGTCTTGTGACTACGACCTATTACCTTATTGAAAGCATTGGCTTCTTTAGCCGTCAAACCATCCTCATCTATTTCTTCATCCGGGCCTTCATCCTCCGAGTCCCATGGAATCTCATGGTACATGCCCTCTTCCATTCAATTTGCCTCAACATCACCAACATAATGGTCATGAAGATAATCCTCCGATTCATCACCCTCAAACTCACCACCATCCATGTGCAAGTCTTCATTATCAACTTGGTCATTCCCGATGGGGCTTAAACATTGGGTCATTGGAGGTTGGCTCATTGTTGTGTCATGCACATCCGGAGTGACATGTGTTGAATCTCGAACCAGGCTACTAACATCATATGAAGATGCATACCGATTCAAATCAATGTGCAACCGAGCACGAACAACCTTTGTGGCAAATAACTCAAATGATTTATCTTGTGAGGCCAACACACTCTCTTTATATGCTTCCCAATAAAACTCGGAATCAAGATGCATTATCTTCCAACGAATATGTTTCCCATACCCAACATTATATCTTTCGATTAAGTCTACTCCATCGCTTTCTTCCATCCAATTCAACCTTCTTCGAAGCTCAACCAAAACCTCCTCAAGGCTAGGACTTGTGGGAAACAACATCACTACCGACTTCTTCTTCGGGTCACCATACTCCGTGTCTTCCTTCTTAAAGGAGATAAAGTCCACATGATGCACATTGACGATCCTCGCCATCTAGAATCATAGACACCAAAATGCATAAAAAAAATAAAAAAATTGGATGACCTAGGGTTTCCCCAAATCCCCACAATGTGGAGATTTCAACCAACAAAAAGAGGAGGAATGATGGAGAATACCTTGAGGGGCCGAAGGGAAGGATAAATCACCAATTTGGTGCTCCGATCCATGAAATTTTGTGGGCATTAGGGAGGGGATTGAGTGGGGTGGCCGGGGTTGAGATGGGGAAAGTGAGGGTCTGTGGAGGGGAAAACAGGGGGCCCTCTATTTTGTTGAGGCAAGGGGCATGGCGCCCTGGGCTGGGGCGTCATGGTCATGAGCATGGCGCCCTGTGCTGGGGGCGCCATGGTGCCATGCCCTGCCAATGTGAAAAGTCACCGCTGACCAGTATGGTGCCCTTGACTAGGGCGTTGTGTACATATGCATGGCGCCCCGGGTGCGGGCGTCATGCAGTTAGGGCCATTTTATGAAATATTTTCAAAAGAGGGCCATTTTGTGCTGAGCTTTGGCCAAAGGGCCAGTTTTGTGATTTTCACCCTTGGCCAAGCCCCTCCATTAATTCCTATGCCCCTTCTCTACTCAGACATGGAGCCCACAAGTACAAACCCTAGCTCGGGTTCTTGAGACCTATCCGACTTGATAGAGGTGGTTGCACTCCGGGTAGGGAAGGTCTGCCTTCGCCGACCAGCACTGGTTTGCGCAATGAATTGCACAGTTCATACGGCTTTGATCTTGCATGAAAGGTAGAATTCATGTTCTCTGTAATTTTTATGTCAAGTGTGATAGTATTTTTTATGAATGTTTTGCTTTAATTTTTCAATCAGATCACACGACACATGTACACCTGACAGATTGCTAATTCATTTTGTTATAGTTGTCATATGTATTGAATTCATGCTCCAGCCAACTCATCCAAATGTCCAAACTGATGGAGGGAGGTGGGCAATATATTTCAACACTCCCCCTCACGTCTAGGCTATTTAAGTCCTTAGACGTGGGATCGATGTAGGCCGCAGAAATCATTTTATTTAATACTACGTTGGCAGGGTCTTAAACTCAAGACCTCTTGGCTATGATACCATGTTAGATGGGAAGAGTTCCTACTCCCTCGTAAGGGAGCCGCGTGGTATATATTGATTGTTGGCAGGAATAGCCCCTGCCGTGGCTTACAAGGATTCACCGATCGCTAGGATACGGTGGTTACAATTTAAGGACAATATAACCGAGCCTAATGCAAGCTCTCACATCGATTTGCGTTTTAGGCTGTTCATTTTATCGATTTGATTGTTTCTGGCCATTAGATATGCTGTCCTTAGGGGCTGCTGCTCCGCAGGAAAAAACCGAGCACTCTACTAAACTGGGCCGAACAACCCATTTATCTAGCATAGCACACACAACCTAGTAGGGTCCTCGCTACGCTCTCGCGTCTCCGGAAAGGGAAACTCTTCGATCCAGAGAGGAACGGGTCGGGGCTGCGGCCGACACGTTGTCTCGTCTTCTGAATGGATCCAGCCAAGGCGAGCGAGATCCTTCCCTTCCCTTTACACCGACAAGGCAACCACGGAGACGACAAATAGGTTGGTGAGGACGGAGAGATCCGCATCTCATCGTCTTTCCTCGACGCCTTCCCCACCCTCTCGCGCTCCATCGGCGGCGAACATGGCGCGCCACGGCGGCCTATTTCTGCTCGTGCTCCTCGCCGCCGCGGTGGTCGGAAAGGCACATGGAATGACTTATTATGCCGCCCAACTGCTGCCACGACACCTACCCATTGTCAAGATACTGACAGCAGAGGTCGACAACCCAGGCAGACGCCGACCATGTGCCCCTTCGCCAAGCACTGCCCTTGGCCTCACCGTTGAGTGAAGATTCCCACCCCACCACGAGCTCGCCCCTTCCCAGCAGGTTCTTCCCTTCCTCTCTCCTGCTCTGTTGCTTATTTGCTTGAATTATTGCTGCTCGCCATTGTTTTGATGTGAATGTGTGACTGTGCGGATGATGTTGCTGTGTGTGGGCATGTGGATCTCATGCAAAGTTGGTTCCAGGTACTCTGCTCAGACCTGAAATAGCTCGTGAGGCTACTGATATGTACCATGTTGGTGTGTATTTCACTATTTCATGCATCTCACTTCTAATTAATAGTAGTAATTGACACTAGGAATGGAGCAATTGTCTTACAGTTTATGTTTAAGAATCACAGTATGCTAATAATATTAACATGAGCATGAAAATATACGAGTCCCCTTTTCACCTGGTATTCATCTCCCATGCAATCTGACCTCTTCAGTACAATTAGCTTGGCTATTTACATTGTTTTGGAGACCATATTGGTTCAATTTAGGAATAACCCTCCCCACTTTACCAGGTTTAAAATGCGAGTACTCTCTCAAATTCAACGTTCCCTGCTCTTCTTGGCTTCGGGATGTTCTGGTGGGAAGCATCATGTCCTGTGTTGAATCTCCCTCTTAATTGGTCTCTTAATAGTGGAGGTGGGTTGCTTTCTCTTAATTTCCTCCATTTTCTATATGCTTTGCATTGGCTTTATTTGCGCCTTGCTTGCATTGCGCTTGGCTCCTTTTTCTTTAGGCGGTCTTATACTCTTGGTGATGGTGGGCGTGAGGCGACACCTCCAGTTCCAGCAATGTTCAGACCTCTCCCCCATCTAGGCGCGCCATCACAATCTGTAGAACGAAGCCCATCCCAAACATCAGTCGTAGGATGAAGGGATTGTTCAGGGAATGGATCGTGTTGCGCTACAGAGGATTGTTCATCTTCCTTTAGTGGAGGAACTTCTATCTGGTTAGTGTTTGAGCCAGTTAGTTTAATTTAATTTTCTTTTCTAATCCAATCTTCTTTGTGTCCTTTATACTAGGGAGGTCACCTTGCTATTGAAGGATACCAAGCAGAATTTTTTTCTTCAGGGAGAAGGATACCGAGGAGATATTTGATTACAATTGGTGTTAAACATTGTTGCCAGTGTTCCCCCTCATGACAACTCCCGCATTCTTGATGAGTTAAGCCTTGGCCATCCATCTTGAGGTTTTATCCCGCATGTAATAAACTTGCTGATTTTGGGTTCATGGCGAGATAGCATCCCTCTCATTCATATATCTACTTAGTTAGTGAATATCTACTTAGTGAATAGTGTGCAGGGAGGAAAAATGTCAAAGCACATGTTTTTCTTTTTTGCATTTTATGGATAGAGGAAATATGATATGCCAAATTGATCTTAGAAATTCTTTAACCATCCACTATGTCTTTTGGTATCACTAAAACTTTGTGGAGAGGGAATATGCTTTAATTGGAAACCAAATGTTTACCTTCAGGCCGAGACTTGTTTTATGTAACTCAACTAATTTACCAAAAAGTAAAGAGAGTGCCCACACCATGTACAATGGACTAAATCAGCTCAAAAAATTACTAATACACTATATACATATGAGTTCATGCCAATTTTAAAATAAACTAAATCTCAACATATATTAGTACCAATCCATAACATTGAAGTGCACAAATAGATGGGCCCAGCAACGCGCACCATCAATGATCTAGTGATCGATAGGATAGATGCGTGACGGAGAAGGAGAAAGAGTTTGTTGAGATTACAATAGGATTCCATCTCTAAGTTTAACACCCTCCCTTAATCTCAACTATCCTACATTAAGATTCTTCTTGAATTTTGCAAATAGTTTGACTGGCAAAGCTTTAGTGAAACCATCTGCCACTTGGTCTTTGGACGGAATAAACCTTATGTCCAGCTTCTTCTCTACAACTCTTTCTCATACAAAATGAAAATCAATTTCTATGTGCTTGGTTCTGCCATGGAATACTGGATTTACAGAGAGATATGTGGCTCCTAAATTGTCACACCACAAACAAGACACACGATGCTGCTTGATTCCCAATTCATTGAGCAATGATTCTACCCAAATGATCTCAGCAATAGCATTAGCCAGCAACTTGTATTCAGCTTCAGTACTTGACCTGGACACTATGGCTTGTTTTCTAGCACTCCAAGAAATAAGATTAGCACCAAAGAAGACTGCAAAACCTCCATTTGATTTCCTATCGTCACTACATCCTGCCCAGTCAGCATCAGAGAATGCACTAACAAGGGTGGAGGTAGAACACCTGAACTACAGGCCTAAGTTCACAGTGTGCTTGATATATCGTACAATTCTTTTAACATCTATCCAATGTACAGTAGTAGGTGCATGGAGATACTGACAAACCTTGTTAACAACAAAGGATATATATGGTCTTTTAGTGTAAGGTGTTGTAGGACTCCTATTGCACTCCTGTATCTAGTAATCTCTTCTTCCTTAAGTGGCTCACCTTCAAAGGCTAAAAGTTTTTCTGAAGAAGACAATGGTGTGAGTGAGGGCTTGCAGTCCTTCATCCCCATACGAGCTAGAAGTTTAGTGCATATTTTTCTTGGTTCAGTATTATGCCATCTTGAATCTTCTTAACTTCGATACCTAGGAAGAAGTGTAGATCACCAAGATCCTTCAAAGCAAACTGTAAGTGCATCTAGTGCCACCCCTAGTTGGTTTTGGAGTATTGACGACAAAGTTGGTTGAGGGACTAATGCGTTTGTGAGAATTGCAGGATAATGCAGGAAGTGTCCCTCATTGATTCGGTTTACCTACCGGAGATGACCCCTAAAAATGTATGAAGACATTGAAGACAATGGTGGTGTGTGAAGATATTCACACTAAAGTCTATGACATGAGAAGACATTGTGTGAAGACTATGGAGCGCGAAGACTGAGTTGTTTCGTTGTTTCCTTTTCTTCTTTGTTGAGTCATAGGAACCACCGTACTGTTAAGTGGGGTCCAAGTGAACTAAGTCAGAGTGACTGAAGTGATGCTCAACCCAAATCCTATGTCTTCGAGCGAAGACAATGAGAGCAAATCTTATCCAGAGCTGGATGAGTCAGCTTTGCTTGTAGCCCAAGTAAAGTTGCTGTGTGTGTTTGAAATCTGACCATTGGAACACGTGTCAGTTCCTTAGTGACCCAGGGTCATTTCGGACATATCAGGTCGGGTTGCCTTGTGGCTATAAATAGCCCACCCCCTACACCATAAATTGGTGGTTGCTGAGAGTTAGTTTATGGCTTTTGTCGTTTTGAGAGCAACCCACCTCGAAGCCTTTGAGAGAGAAATCCTTGCATGGACAAAGCCCAAACACCCAGAGCCAAAGAGTGTTAGGCATCACTGAAGTCTTTCTGTCTGTGTGACCTGAAGACTTATTACACTTGAGGACTGTGTATCCTCCAGCCGGTTAGGCGTCACGTTCTGAGCATCCAAGAGTCATTGTGGATTGCCGGTGAACGAAGTCTGTGAAGGTTCGGAAGTCTACCTTGAAGACTTACCAGTGTGATTGGGCGAGGACTGTGTGTCCTTAGCTCAAGGGGAATAAGGTGAAGACGCGGTCTTCTGAGTTGAATCTCAGCCTCCCTAACCAGACATACAGTTGTCACAGCAACTGGAACTGGTCCAACAAATCCTGTGTCTTCACCAAGTGACTGGTTCTATCCCTTCCCTCCTTTACTTTGAGTTTGTCTTCGTGAAGTCATTGCTTATTTGTCTTATCTGTTTGACTTCATTGCTTGACTACTATTGTTGATTGGCTTCATACTATCTTCCATCCTGATCCTTACTACCTAGCTGCTATTAGTCTTCGTACGTTAACACTATTGCATACTTGACTATGGCTTGCTTGTTGTAGTTTATCTTCCGCTGCATATCAATTAGGTCATTTCTATTGTTTGTCTTCGAAACTTCCACGTTTTGAAGACTTTGCTAAAAATCGCCTATTCACCCCCCCTCTAGTCGATAACTAGCACTTTCAATTGGTATGAGAGAAAGGTACTCCCTTGTTCTGTGTGATTCGGTTTAACCACCTGGAGTTTAGCTATGTCGACTGCAGGGATAATCAAAGTCTCCGCTGCTTGCCCCGTGTTCAATGGAACTGAATATCCCTACTGGAAGAATAAGATGCGCATGCATCTTGAAGCCATTGATGTCGACCTCTGGTATGTCGTCAAGAACGGCGTTCCAAAAACTGGTGAAGGTGTCACCACTGCTGATGTCAAGAAGTTCATTCAACTGGGCTCGACTGCAAAGAACATCATCTGTGGTCATCTGACCAAAGGACAGTATGGCCGTGTGAGTGCTCTGGAAACGTCAAAGCTAGTCTGGGACTGGCTATCCAAGGTCAACGAAGGCATCTCTACACAGAGAGACCAAAGGATCAATGTTCTTCGCAACCTCTTCAACCGCTTCAAGAGAAACGATAATGAAAATGTCCAGCTCACATTTGATCGCCTCACCGACATCACAAATGAGCTACAGGCTCTCGGCGCCACTGAGACCACCAAGCATGAAATCGTCAAGACGCTGCTGAGATCTCTTGACAGCTCCTTTGACACCCTTGCCCTCATGATACAAGAACGTCCTGACTTCAAGACTCTCGATCCGTCTGATATACTTGAGAGGCTCAACACACATGAGTTCCAGCTTTCTGAGAAAAGAGATATCTATGGCCCCAACTATGGCCGAACTCGTGCTTTGAAGGCAAAAGTTGTTTCCTCATCTGAAGAAGAAGAATCTGACTGCGGTTCTGATGATCTTGAAGACACTGGAAGGGAACTCGCTATGCTTGTGAAGAAGTTCCAGAAATTCACCAAGAAGAAGGGCTTCAGAAAGTCTTCACGATCCAGTTCAAGAAATGATGATGCTTCCACTCAAGACAACAAGAAGAGAACCTATCACAAGTGTAAGAAGCCAGGGCACTACATCTCTGAGTGTCCTCAGTGGGACAACGAGAAGAAGAAGAAGAAGAGCAAGGAATATGACTCTGATGACAAGAAGAAGAAATCATCAAAGTCTTCTTCCAAGTCCTCATCAAAGTCTTCATCTCATAAGAAGAGCTCATCTGGCAAGGCTCGTGCTTTTGTTGGCAAGGAAATGGATTCAGAGGAGGAGTCTGCTTCTGAGGAGGCAGAGGTGAAATCTGAAGCTGAGTCCGACTCTGGCGTTGCAAGTCTGGCTCTAGCCACAGCCTACGTTGCCAAGTCCATCTTCAACACTGAAGACAATGACTCCCACACCAACGCTGATGATGACAAGGACGATCCTTCTCCCACCTACTGCTTCATGGCACGCGGTGCCAAGGTAAAATCACGCGATGCCTACTTTCAAATATCAAGTGAAGATGACTCTGATTGTGAATCTAAGCCTAGCTACAAAACACTTGCTAAAATTGCTACTGAACAACAAAGGGCTATGGAACATACTCAAAAACTGTTAGACAAAAGCGATGACCTATTGGATGCGGAAATGACACGTTCGCAGTCCTTAGTTGAAGACATAAAAAAATCTTCATACTAAGTATCAAGAACTTGAAAGTCTTCATGAGACGCTCTCAACCACTTATGAAAAGCTCTCCTATGATTATCTTCAAAGGAAGCAAGAGCTTGAGAAATTGAAAGCGACTCATGAAGATCTTCAAAAAGAGAATGAGTCATTTCGCGCTCAACAGATCAGTTCCGCCCAGGAAGGATTTGGACCACCATGTCTAAAATGCATTGAGCGTGATAACACTACCTCTGTTGCTGAATGTTCCACTGCTGCTATTGTTGCTCTGTCTTCAACTACTGATGTGGTAACTAACCCCTCTGCTAAGGATACCACTACTATTGCCGATGAAAATGCTAGGTTGAAGACATTGCTTGAAACAGGGATGTACAAAAGTCTGAAAGGGCATCAGACACTTTGTGATGTCCTCAAAAAGCAGATTCTGAACCGAAACCCTAGGAAAGAGGGTGTTGGGTTCGAGAGGAAAATGAATGCTGATGGTTCCTACTGGAAGCCTGAGCAGTATCCCAAAACCACATGGGTTGCTGCAAAGGAACCTTTAGTGGATCCATCCACTTTATCTGGCTTTACCTGTGCTAATCCTATTATCATTGATGAATCCTCTGATGCAAACTATAAACTGTTCAAAAATAAGAATGGTGAAGTGTTTGCCAGGTATATTGGTACTAACTGCAGGAATGGACCGCAAATGAAGAAGATCTGGGTTCCCAAAAGCTGTCTTGAGAATCTTCCTGTGAATGTTGTCATGACACCACCAGGGAAGAAGACAAACCCCAGACCAAAGGCGTCACATGGTCCAACGGCTTCATACGGAAACAGGACTCACCTGAGTCACCATAACGCCAATGTTTTGCAGGGAAATCATACTCAAACTTATGAATATGAGCGCGTGTCTTCAAACCGCTATGTTCATAGGACTAAGAACTTTTCTGCTTATTCATATGAGTATCATTCATCTCCTGCAAGGCTATTTGCTAGGGCTCCAAAGCCGAAATTCTCAGATGCTGCACTTAGACTCATTGTTTCTAAGCCACCCCTAAAGATGTGGGTGGTGAAGAAGAACTAACTCTCTTTTGCAGAACATGGTCTCCAGCCAGTAATCAAAGGCGTCCGATATTATTGCTGGGGACCTAAAACACAAAGGGACGCATGATAAAATGACTTACTATGTATTCCACTTATGAATCGCTTACCTGTCATACTGCGTGCTAACTTACATCTAAGCTGTGATAATCCAAGTGTGCGTCAAATGCTTATGCTTCACAACATACCTTGTGAAGCCTATCCTCCTAACTGCACTGTAGCGTATGACACCTTGTGCTTCAGAATGGATTATGGACAGTGGATGCACTAATCATATGACTGGTGATCGAAGTCTTCTCATGGACTCAACCTTACGTCCATCCGACAAGAGTTAAATCACATTTGCTGACACTGGTAAAGGCAAGGTATTGGGTCTAGGTAGAGTTGCAATCTCAAAGGATCAACACATGGATAAAGTGATGCTTGTTGAATCCCTTGGATTCAACTTAATGTCTGTCTCAATGCTTTGTGACTTAAACATGATTGTGATATTCGGAAAATATCGTTGCCTTGTACTAATGGAATCTGACAAGTCTCTAGTCTTTGAAGGTTATAGGAAAGGTGATCTATACATGGTAGATTTCTCAGCAGGTCCACAGCTTGCCATATGTCTTCTTGCAAAAGCTTCAGAATGCTGGCTCTAGCATCGAAGGCTGGGACATGCTGGCATGAGGAACTTACACACTCTCGTCAAGAAGAAGCATGTCATAGGCATCGAAGGTGTCAAGTTCAAGAAAGATCATTTGTGTGGTGCTTGCGAAGCTGGGAAGATGACTAGGGCCAAGCACCCCTCGAAGACAATCATGACAACATCTCAACCCTTCGAGCTGTTGCACATGGACTTATTTAGCCCTACTCACTACTCTACCCTCACAACAACGGCGTGTCTCTATGGCTTCGTCATTGTTGATGACTACTCAAGATATACATGGGTGCACATAATTCTCTACAAGACTGAAGTACAAGATGTCTTCAGACGATTCGCCAATCGAGCAATGAACAATTATGGCGTCAAGACCAAGCATATCAGAAGTGATAACGGCACTGAATTCAAGAACACCGGGCTTGATCTCTATCTGGATACAATGGGAATCACTCATGAATTCTCTGCCCCATACACACCTCAGCAAAATGGCATTGTAGAGTGCAAGAACAGAACCCTCATTGAGATGGCTCGAATAATGCTCGACGAGTACAAGACACCAAGAAAGTTCTGGCCTGAAGCTATTGATACAACTTGTCACATCATCAACCGTGTCTACATCCATAAGCTTCTGGGCAAAACATCCTATGAGCTCCTTACTGGCAAGAAGCCAAATGTCAGCTACTTCAGAGTTTTTGGTGCTAGATGCTGGATCAAGGATCCCCATCACAAGTCAAAATTTGAGCCTAAAGCACACAAAGGCTTCATGCTCGGTTATGGAAAGGATTCACACTCTTACAGAGTCTTCAACCTCTTTCACTACAAAATTGTTGAAACTGTGGACGTGCGATTTGATGAAACCAATGGTTCACAACGAGAACTCCTGCCAAGCACACTAGATGAAGTTCCTTCTGGTGAATCTATCAAGCTAATGGGAACTGGTGAAATCATGCCCTCTGAAGCACAGCCTGAAGAGGAACTTATCATTTCAGCACCAAACCAACCTGAAGACAATGCTCAGACCTAAGACAATCCTTCCAATGATGACAATGATCAGCATGAACAAGGTCTTCGTCCAGTTCATCCTCATGTTGCAAATGAAGTACAAATTGAGAAGATAATTGATAGCATCAACGCACCTGGTCCGCTTACTCGCTCAAGAGCAACTCAGTTAGCAAATTTCTGTGGGCATTTTTCATTTGTTTCAATATCTTGAAGGAAATATGCCCTAGAGGCAATAATAAAGTTATTATTTATTTCCTTATATCATGATAAATGTTTATTATTCATGCTATAATTGTATTAACCGGAAACATGATACATGTGTGAATAGATAGACAAACATATAGTCACTAGTATGCCTCTACTTGACTAGCTCATTAATCAAAGATGGTTATGTTTCCTAACCATAGACATGTGTTGTCATTTGATTAATGGGATCACATCATTAGGAGAATAATGTGATTGACATGACCCATTCCATTAGCCTAGCACTTGATCGTTTAGTATGTTGCTATTGCTTTCTTCATAACTTATACATGTTCCTGTAACTATGAGATTATGCAACTCCCGTTTACCGGAGGAACACTTTGTGTGCTACCAAACGTCACAACATAACTGGGTGATTATAAAGGTGCTCTACAGGTGTCTCCAAAGGTACATGTTGAGTTGGCATAATTCGAGATTAGGTTTTGTCACTCTGATTTTCGGAGAGGTATCTCTGGGCCCTCTCGGTAATACATATCACTTAAGCCTTGCAAGCATTGTAACTAATGAGCTAGTTATGAAATGATGTATTACGGAATGAGTAAAGAGACTTGCCAGTAACGAGATTGAACTAGGTATTGGATACCGACGATCGAATCTCGGGCAAGTAACATACCGATGACAAAGGGAACAACGTATGTTGTTATGCGGTTTGACCGATAAAGATCTTCGTAGAATATGTAGGAACCAATATGGACATCTAGGTTCCGCTATTGGTTATTGACCGAGAATAGTTCTAGGTCATGTCTACATAGTTCTCGAACCCGTAGGGTCCGCATGCTTAAGGTTTCGATGACAGTTTTATTATGAGTTTATGAGTTTTGATGTACCGAAGGAGTTCGGAGTCCCGGATGAGATCGGGGACATGACGAGAAGTCTCTAAATGGTCGAGACGTAAAGATTGATATATTGGACGACTATATTCGGACTTCGGAAAGGTTCCGAGTGATTCGGGTATTTTTCGGAGTACCGGGGAGTTACGGGAATACGGGGAAGAGTATTGGGCCTTAATGGGCCTTAGTGGGAAGGAGCCAGGAGGTGGCGTGCGCCCCTCCCAAGCCCATTCCGAATTGGACAAAGGGTTTGGGGCGCGGCCCCCCTCTCCCTTCCTTCTCCACTCCCCTCCCCCCTTCTCCTAGTTGGACTAGGAAAGAAGGAGTCCTACTCCCGGTGGGAGTAGGACTCCCCCTTGGCGCGCCCTCCTTGGCCGGCCGCACCTCCCCCCTCCCTCCTTTATATACGGGGGCAGGGGGGCACCCCACAATAACACAAGTTGATCTACGAATCGTTCCTTAGCCGTGTGCGATGCCCCCCTCCACCATATTCCACCTTGGTCATATCATCGCGGAGTTTAGGCGAAGCCCTGCGCTGGTAGAACATCATCATCATCACCACGCCGTCGTGCTGACGGAACTCATCCCCGACGCTTTGCTAGATTGGAGCCCGGGGAACGTCATCGAGCTGAACGTGTGCTGAACACGGAGGTGCCGTACGTTCGGTGCTTGGATCGGCCGGATCATGAAGACGTACGACTACATCAACCGCGTTGTCATAACGCTTCCGCTTAATGGTCTACGAGGGTACGTAGACAACACTCTCCCCTCTCGTTGCTATGCCATCACCATGATCTTGCTTGTGCGTAGGATTTTTTTTGAAATTACTTCGTTCCCCAACAGTGGCATCCGAGCCTAGGTTTTATGCGTTGATGTTATATGCACGAGTAGAACACAAGTGAGTTGTGGGCGATACAAGTCATACTGCTTACCAGCATGTCATACTTTGGTTCAGCGGTATTGTTGGATGAAGCGGCCCGGACCGACATTACGCGTACGCTTACGCGAGACTGGTTCTACCGACGTGCTTTGCACACAGGTGGCTGGCGGGTGTTAGTTTCTCCAACTTTAGTTGAACCAAGTGTGGCTACGCCCGGTCCTTGAGAAGGTTAAAACAGCTCCAACTTGACGAACTATCATTATGGTTTTGATGCGTAGGTAAGAACGGTTCTTGCTCAGCCCGTAGCAGCCACGTAAAACTTGCAACAACAAAGTAGAGGACGTCTAACTTGTTTTTGTAGGGCATGTTGTGATGTGATATGGTCAAGACGTGATGAGATATAAGTTATTGTATGAGATGATCATGTTTTGTTGAAGTTATCGGCAACTGGCAGAAGCTCTATGGTTGTCTCTTTGTTGCATAAGATGCAAGTGCCAAATAATTTCTTTACTTTATCGCTATGCGATAGCAATAGTTGCAAGAGCAATAGTTGGCAAGACGACCATGTGACGACACATTGATATAGATCAAGATGATGAAGATCATGGTGTCGTGCCGGTGACGATAGAGATCATGACAGTACTTTGGAGATGGAGATCAAAGGCGCAAGATGATCATGGCCATATCATGTCACATATTTTGATTGCATATGATGTTTATCTGTTATACATCTTATTCTGTTTTGTTTGATGGTACCATTATAAGATGATCTCTCACTAATTATCAAGAAGTGTTCTCCCTGAGTATGTACCGTTTCCAAAGTTCGTTGTGCCCAGACACCAGGTGATGATCGGGTGTGATAAGCTCTACGTCCATCTACAACGGGTGCAAGCCCGTTTTGCACACGCGGAATACTCAGGTTAAACTTGACGAGCCTAGCATATGTAGATATGGCCTCGGAACACGGAGACCGAAAGGTCGAGCGTGAATTATATAGTAGATATGATCAACATAGTGATGTTCACCATTGAAAGCTACTCCATTTCACGTGATGATCGGTTATGGTTTAGTTGATTTGGATCACATGATCACTTAGAGGATTAGAGGGATGTCTTTCTAAGTGGGAGTTCTTAAGTAATATGATTAATTGAACTTAAATTTATCATGAACTTAGTCCTGGTAGTATTTTGCAAATTATGTTGTAGATCAATAGCTTGCGTTGTTGCTTTCATATGTTTATTTTGATATGTTCCTAGAGAAAATTGTGTTGAAAAATGTTAGTAGCAATGATGCGGATTGGATCCGTGATCTGAGGTTTATCCTCATTGCTGCGCAGAAG